>NW_020863018.1:0-11048 GCF_003713205.1 Coffea eugenioides
TTATGCATTTGAATCCTACTTTCGTAGTGAATCAATTATATTTATAACTAATCCATACCTATTCTCATGGTTATGAAATTAGCTACAAGTTCATTTATTCAGTGAAATTACATGAAATGAATTACTAAAAACCACATAGGTGCACCTCTACTTGTAGACACCAAATTTTTAAATAATTTTTATTCTATTTTTCCTTTTAGTGATAATTCTTATCCATTTTTATTTGTTAACTTCATGATTTTGGTTTAGATTTTTTTTAGCATTTGTATAGCGTTTCAGATTATTATTATTATCTATTATTTTATTTTTAGTTTTTATTTTTATTTTTGTATTCATTTTGCCTTTTTAGCTGTTTATTTTTATTGTTAAGATTTTTAGCATAAAATTTGTCAAAAGAGAAAATCATTCACAAAAAAATATGCTTCAGTTATTTTAGATTCAAGTTCATTGTTATTTAATTAGAAAAAAAAATAAAAAGAAGGAAACAAGCCCATGCACCCGAGCTACGCAGGATCCGTGCCTATTTCTTATTTCAAGCAGAAAAATAAGAAACGGAACCAGAGGAAAAATGTGCATCCGAACTCCTTGTTTTCTTTGTTCACCATCGGATGATCCACAAAGCTAATGACTTGGCTTCCATCAGGACCTTTGAGAGGAGGGTTTAGTGTTTTGTTTGTTATAAAAGGAAGGAAGATGTGGGCAGCTGGGGAGAGTTTTGGACGGCTAGAAAAGAAAGAAACCAGAGAGGGAGTGACGGCTAAAACAGACGGCTGAGGGAGAGTTGTTGGAGATTCTGGGGTGGCGGTTGGGTAGAGAGATCAGAAGCAAGAGGGAAAAGGAAAAAACAGACGGGCAAGAAAAGGGAAGAGAAGGAGAGAACTAGATAGATAGGGTCACGGGCATGAAAGTTTCGGGGAGGTGATTGAAAAGGGTAGCGGGCAGAAAATCAGTGAAGGGGGAGCGAAGTCTGATGAAGAGGACTGGAGTGTCGGCTAGGGTTTGAAAGGGCAAAAAGAAAGAAACAGAGAGCTGGAGTTGCGGCTGAGCAGAGAAAAACCAGAAAAGGGGGGGACGGCTAGGGTAAAAGAAAAGAGAGCTGGAAAAGGTTTGGGAACAACGGCTAAAGAAAAGAGTGAAAACAGAAGGGGAAAGAAGAGGGTTTGAGAGAGTTAAAAGAGGCAGCTTTGAGTGTGAGAGAGTGAAACAACGGCAGAGGAAAAAAAAAAGAGAGCTTTGAGGCTGGAGAGGAAACTAAAAAAAGAATGAGTGAGGAGGAGAGTGACGGTAGAAGGTTGAACAGATCTGGAGAGGGATAGGAAAAAACCTCGGGTAATGAAGATCTGTGGGAGATACAACGCAAAGAAACACTGGGCAAGCTTCGGCCAAGAGAGAAAGCTGAAAGGAAAGCAAAAACGCCGAAAAATTAAAACTTTTTCCAGATCAGGTTCTCCCTTTCCTTTCTTTCGTTCACTGATCTCTTCATTTCAGTTTCTTATGCCTTTCTCGGTCTATTGTTTCTGTTTCTTTTCACGTTTTCCTCAGGTCATGATATTTGGTCTGTTCCGCATTTCATTGTTGTTTTTTTTGTGTTTCTTTAATGCATGAGTATAGAACGTTTTGCTGGGATTTTGTTTTGTGTAATCTCTGGGGATATTAAGCTACGGAAGTTGCAGAGAGTAGTAATGAGACAAGTTGCAGAATTTCTTCTAGACTTGCATGCTTATTCTGAATATTTATGTATTGAATGTCAGAATCTTATGTTGGAAAGTGAAATTTTGGTGATTTTCATACTTTGTTTCAAGTTCGTTTTGGTTGGATTTTGTTAGCCGCGTGTGCCCAGAATGTCATAGTTGTGAAGTTGCCGAAATTTTCCAGATTTTCGCATAGCTCTTTCTCTCGGATTTTTATGCTTAAACATAAGACTTTGTGGTTGAAAAAATGGAAAGATTACAGGATGATCCTGTTGTTTTGATCCAAGTTTGTTAGCCATTAGTTATATTTTGATTGCATTCAAGAACCCACCAGAAAAATTGAACCCAACATTCAAAGTTAAAGAAGCAACAAAAGATGCTTTTCCTGTCTTTGTGAATCTGTTGGGGGAGGAAGGATCTCGAATTCTTGATCTGGTGTTATTGCATGATTCGTGATGGGTTGAGTCATGTGGAATTAGTTGATAGGCTTGCATTCTTCATCTGAGTTCATGATTCACGGCTGTCTTCCTGCATATATGAAAACCGAAAATTGCAGAAAACTTCAGGAATTGCCGAAAGCCTTTGTTGCAGAAAGTTTATTTTCTTCGTAGCTTGCATGGAGTTGGCATGAAAATCTTTCTCATTCTGGTTTTACCATTCCCTTGTATGCATGATAAGCTTGATAGGAACTTGAGGTTGGGTTTGTGGTTTGAGATGGTTGTATGAATCTGCCATGCGAAGTGCTGAAGCTCAAAAGCATTGTTTGCTGAAACTTAAAACCATTTTGCATGAAAGTTCTCCAGGATTTGCAGAATTTCATTCTAAGTTTTAGCTCGTTTGGATGTTGAAATCATGTGTTTTGTTGTCTAGTTTAAAGTTTTGATGTTTGGTTGAAAGAGTTTGGATCAAAAATTGCGTGTTTGGGTTTGAAATGTTGAAAAGGAAAGTGCAGTAAATTGCTGCAGAGGCCATCTTCGTAGTAATTTGCATGGAGTTTTTGCATGAAAATCTTCAAAAATTGCCCTTTGACCCCCCAAGTCTCCCTTTATCTTACTATGGCACAAACAATTGGAAAATTCAATCAAATTGACCCCTCAAATTTCTTTAATTTTTTGCAATCAAGTCTCTACTTTGTTTTAATTTCTTAAACATGAGTTATCTGCTTTCTTTCAAGTGTCTTTGACTAATTTAATTTATGCTTATTCCATTTTTGCGATTATTTGTTAATAAAGTGATGCCTTGACCTTTTTCCTTTATTTTTGGAGGGTAAATAAGTCATTTCACCCCATTAGAGCTCCAACTCAAGGGAGGTACACCTTATCATTTATTTTTGACTTTATTTGACCCTACGTGCGTATATGTGTCTTATGTGCGCAATTGCATGACTTTAAGTGTTTATTTCATTTTCACTTTATTTATTTCTCTAGTTGCTTAGTTTTTGCTTTAATTTTAGTTCAATTTCGATCATTTGAAAGGCACTTGAATGCCAAAGTTGTAATAGCTAGGTTATTATTTTTATTATTCCGTTTCCCCTCTTAGATTGTAGTAGGCTTCCCCCCGAATGTAATAGTTAGGGTTTTATCTGCTTTATTTGCTGTGTGTGATTCGCATGCCTATGTGCTATGTGTTACTGCTTTCTTAGGACGTGCATCTAGATATCATGCCTATGTGCTATGTGTCTTATGTGATTTATGTGTTTATTTGCTTTATTTTGCTTTATCTGATTTTCTTAGACTATAATAAATGCATGTCATCACACTAGTCCAATGCTAGATGTGATTCCTTTCCCGTCACCACACTAGTCCAACGCTAGCTGTGGCTCTTTGTTCCGATTTCCCACTAGTCCAATGCTAGTGAGGATTCATAGACATGGGTTAGTCCAATGCTAGACCCTTAGGGACCTCCCTCGTTAGATCATGTTTGTATGATTACATTACACTTCATGCATATTTTTTTATTTTAGGATCTTATCATTTTCACATAATATTTCCTCTAATAAAATATCCCTTACCCCTATGTATATATAACATTTAGATTTGCATCTCATTTAGAAAATTAAGGGGGAGATTAGTGCATTTTGCCTGATTAGACTAGAGATAACCCCTTGGATATGGGATATGGACGAGTTTGGCTTTTTTAGCCTTAGCACGCTCGTATTCCCTCTATTAAAAGGGAAAATTGAGTCACGAACATTAGTCCCCCGTACCCGACATGATGCATTCCTTTAAGACATGTATATTTGTATAATTATTTTATTTTATTTCTTTTCTTTTTCTTAGAGTCTCATATTTTTTACATTATTCGTGACTTCTCCAAAGGGTCATTATTGGGCATCACAATTAATGTGATTGGCACCATTCAAACTTTGAAGAAAAATTTTGCCCCCCGATGTCCCCCTAGGTCTAGATTTTGCATTCATATAGTGCATCCAAATGTGATAAATGCTTTGGTTAAAACAAGAAAATCTTTGACTAAATCACGCAACTAGCCTTGGCTAGGTCGAAGGGGTGCCTTGGATTTCATCCTTGCCTTCCCCTTCGTCAAATGTGACTCCCGAACCTTTTTCGTTGGTTTACGTAGACTAGGAGTCGTTTAAAAGGGGTTTCTTTTCTATTTTTTTCCTTTAAAAAATTCATTTTTAGGTGACTTGGTAAACCTTAACTCTATAACAAGTGGCGACTCCGATTTTTATTTCAAAAACCCTTTTTAAACTATATTTTGGGTCAAATCGTCGCATTTTCAAGTCCCATTTAGACCCACTTTCTTTACAAATCAAAAATCATTTTTCAAATAAAAAATTCACTTCTAAACCATTTATTTATTTTTCTTATAAAAAATGGGGCGCGACACTACTTTCGTGAGTGTACTCCTTATGTTTAGCACTCTTGAACTAGTGTTAAATCTCAATTTTCAATCGATCTATTTTGCCAATTCATTCACTTTAAGGCAATTCGAGCAATTTTGAAATAAATCATCAATTTCGTCCGATTCATTTGACCAGTTTACCCTTTTAGGGCGATCTGGTCAATTTTGAATAAATTCTCGATTTCATTCAATTCATTTGACCAATTTCATTTTTTAGGATGATCCGGTCCGTTTTGAATAAAGTTCTCAATTTCGTTCGATCAAGTTCCTTTTTTAGGATGATTCGATCAATTTTGAGTAAGTTTTTAAATATCACTCAATTCATTTGACCCGTTTCCTTTTTAGGGTAATCCAGTCGATTTTAAATAAATGGTCAAATTCATTCAACCCATTTGACCAATTAGGGTTTTAAGGTCGAATTTCAAATTGGGAAACCTAGTCGATTTTTGAGAAAGCCATCCATTGCATTCAGCCATTTGATCAGTTGGGGTTTTGACCCGTGTTTCACTGAGAAAATTTGGTCAACGAATTCCAATCTCTTCGATAGGAAGTTCGTCAAGGTCAAACCCGTGCGTTGTTGCAAATTCTTGTATTGATCAAAAGTGATCAATCCATTCGGACGTTGATCTCACTTTGACAAGTGTCTCCTGTCACTCCAATTGACCAATTTTTTTAAAAAAATTATTTTTCACTCAATGAGTTGATCAGATCCATCAGGTATGGTATAGTGCCTACCCTAGAGGATTGCATTTTCATGCTAGGCCTACCCCTGGCACAAAAAGGGTTTCCCCATAGGGCATGCATACCGATTTTATAGTCCTTGATACTAACTCTGGGTAGTTTTTCTTTGTATTTTCCCCCCTTTCCCCTGACTCATAAGAATATTTCAATAAGGTTGAAAATATCCTTCTTTAACAATTTTGATCTCGGTAAAGTTTTGAAAATTACTTGATTCTTGGGCGGCCCTACAAATGTGAGATTATTGGAAAAGTTCATGGCTTGGAAGGCGCTGTGTAAAAAAAATTTAAGAGATTTCATTACTCAAAGGGAAAGGGGGCTATTAAGAGGGAAAAGTGTGTATACATGTGTAAAGGAGTTCCTTAGAATGTTTTTCATATGTATTGCTTTTTAAAATTTTCAAACATTGGCAATAATGAAGCTTTTGTTCAGACAATTATTTGTGTACATTTCATTCTTTATTGAGCTCATTAAGAGATTTCATGATGAAGTTTAAGAAATAAGACTGAATTGAGGGTTTTTTTCAACCTCCAGCCTGAAAATTCGCAAGTGTATGCTTTCTAAAATCCTTGTGTACACTAGATTGGTGATCCGAGCTACACAATAAGAGTGCTCAAAATTAAAAGATGTCACTCAGAAGGCTCATGAGATGCCTTTCTCCTTCACTTAACCCCAAAATAAAATCAGTCACATTGATTGATAAATTGCAAATTGGGGCAACTTTTGCTTGAAAATGTCCGCGGTGACTAATCCGATTCAATCACATCTAAGTGAAAGCAAAAATGTGCATTATTCTTGTTTGTTTTGGAAATTTGGAATGATACTTTGAGCATTCTTTTCTCTACCTATACACATTTTATCATTTGCTCTCCCATTTGAGCCTTTGAAAGAATAACTTCGTTTCAAATAAGGGTCCTAACGATCACTACCCTACATTGGGAAAATTTTCAAAAGGGGAACGGATTTTCAATGACCATTTCGTTACTTTGGTTGTCATGAGGTGTAAGAATGATGCTTTGGCCATCGCTTCTACAATCCAAACACTATTTATCCCTTGCATCCTTATTTGAGCCAAAATAGGTGGTTCCTTTCAAATGCACTTGTGATCGTACCCCACATTGGGGAGAGAGATGGGAGAATTTTCCAAAAAGGGGAAAAGCAAAAATGCTGGAATAAGGAGGGAACCGTAAATTGGGGAAATTTGATTCCACTTGGGTTCCAATTTTGAAAAAAAAAAAGAGAGAAGAAAAGGAAGAGATTTGTCCGCGTGGATCGCCTATGTTTCACAAATATGGATGAACAGGGGTCTTCCTCAGTCAGTTAATTCAGATACATGCCAGAAATTTCGCATTAATGAAAGTTTCCTTTCAGAGTTATTGTAAGGGACGGAACAAAAGTCAGGCCCTCTTCTTTCCCAATCAAACATTCTATCCCTAGTCATCCCTTTTGAGCCTTCAGAATAAATTATTTCGTTTGGCAACCCCTGAGAATCGTAAACCCCACACTGGGGGCAAGTTTGAGTTGAAAAAGGAAAAATCTCAAGAAGAGGAAAAGTGATAATGCAACAAAATCAAGAGCAAAAGAAGAAAAGAGAACCTCAGTTCAAAAATAAACTGGGGCAAATTTTGTGAAAGTTTCAAAGAATGGCAAAAGGCCGAAAAGTCAAAACAAGAGGAAAAATGAAAGTGAAAAAGCCTCAATTGAGCATAAACTGGGGCAAATTCTGATTTAGCCCTAAAACAGGGTTGGCGCGCAACAATGCGATCTCAGATTCTTCAAACCACTTTTGAAATCTGCCTTCAAGCCTTAACTTTTCTAAGCACCCCACCTGACCCCATTACAAAAGTCGAAAGTCCTGACTTCTGTTCTCTGCAATGGCTCTGTCAAGAAAATTTCTGATGCCAGAAAATTTTAGCTGTATTTCTGAATTGCCTGGGTATGGGGCTGACGCTACTCACCATGAGAAAACCCACCAGGTCGAGGAAAAGAAAAGGAAAGCGGAAAAACAAAGCAAGAAAAGAAAATGCAAAAATCGACTCTGAAACCCCTGGTGAATGATAAGAAAAATGCAAACAAAGTCTGAGATTCTTTGAGTTCAAATAGAGGCAATTTTGGAAAAATGCGATCTTCGGTGCAATGTCCTTGAAAGTTTATTCTTTAGCTATCGTTTTCAAGCCAAATTACAAGCTAATAAAGTCCATCGTTGGCTTATTCCTTCATGACAACCCAAAGTGAAGATTATGCTTGTGAGAAATCCATCATTCATTTGTGATCATGGGAGTATAACCAGTTTTCACAGGTTTAGCTATCGTTTCTACCCATTTGTTGCAAGTTTAAAGCTTATATGTTGACTCAATTTTCTTAAGAAATAAGGGTGACAAACTATTTGCTTTCACTAAGATGTGGTATTGAAGGGATTACATACCATTTGGGCACAAGAATAAGACAAATCTTGACCTCCCATTTCCAAATCAGAAATAACGCCCCACTCGATTGGCCCTGAAAGATGAACCAACTGGAAATGGTGACCCATTACCCCTAGCACCGATGCTAAAAGTGAGGAAGAAATCTTCTGTAATTTGGTGTTATTCTGAGAGATTCATCATGAAATTTCTGCATGAACTCAACATTCAAATTTCTTCACGTTGTATATACGATTACTTTCTACATTTTGGAAATAAATGGAAAGTCATCCAAACAAGTTTTTTGCAATTAAATGGCCCATACTGGGGTAAATTTTTGTTTATAAGATTTCGTGAAAACAAGCCCACACAGGGGCAAATATTTGTGTAGTCCAATTGAGGATTTCGTCCAAGAATCAAATAATGCATTTTTCAAATCAATCACGCTGCTCTTTTCATGGAAATTTGAGTGCATGTCATATTTTAGTAAGCCCCCTGTGCAGGTATTCACAGTTGAAATCGACGAAAGAGCATCTGGTGATGTGGAAGGTCGATGCCGAAGAAAGAGAAGAAAGAAGGGAAAAGGGCCCTACACTGGGGGCAAATTATTTTGAAAAGATTCTCTCGAAAAATCAAAAAAATTCAAAAGTCAAAAAATCAAAAAATCAAGTTCAAATTTTTGTTTCTTGGAAAATCAAATTTAATTTCTTGTATCTTGACAAATCAAATCCAATTTCTTGACCAATTGGATGGCAGAACTGGGTCTTATCCTACTGACCATTCACTTTATCACGTTGGGCCTGGACTTGGTGCCGCCAACATCACTTTATCACGTTGGGCCTGGATTTCGTGCCGCCAACTTCACAAAAATCACGTTGGGCTTGGACTTGGTGCCGACAACATCACTTTATCACGTTGGGCCTGGATTTCGTGCCGCCAACTTCACAAAATCACGTTGGGCCCTGGACTTGATGCCGCCAACACTCACTTTATCACGTTGGGTCTACGTTGGGCCTGGATTTCGTGCCGCCAACTTCACAAAAATTACGTTGGGCCTGGATTTCGTGCCGCCAACTTCACAAAAGTCACGTTGGGATTGTTTTTCATTTCCACCACCGTTAGCATCGAGTCTATCTCACTAACGTGTTCGTTTTCACCCTACCATCGTTAGCATCGAGTCTATCTCACTAACGTGTGCGTTTTCACCCTACCACCGTTAGCATCGAGTCTATCTCACTAACGTGTGCGTTTCTATACCACCGTTAGCTCGAGTCTATCTCACTAACGTGTGCGTTTTCATTCAACCACCGTTAGCACCGTTAGCATCGAGTCTATCTCACTAACGTGTGCATTTTTGTTCAACCACCGTTAGCATCGAGTTTATCTCACTAACCTGTGCGTTCTTATCCTACCACCGAGCAAATCTTACACAGCCTCTTCATACATACCAGTATTTTATTTCCATTGCCGCTAGCCGTGGGTCAGTCCCACTAGTGAGCATTTCATTTGCATTGCCGCTAAACATGGGTCAGTCCCACTAGCATGCATTTTATTTTCATTGCCACTAGCCGTTGGGTCAGTCCCACTAGTGTGCATTTTTATTGCCACTGAACATGGGTCAGTCCCACCAGTGAGCATTTCATTTGCATTGCCGCTAAACATGGGTCAATCCCACTAGCGTGCATTTTATTTTCATTGCCACTAGCCGTTGGGTTTGTCCCACTAGTGAGCGTCCCATGATTTTAAATTTTGTTCGGGCCAGTCCCATGGTTTTAAATTTTCTGTTCGGCGTCAGTCCTTAAAATTTCTGTTCAGGTCAGTCCGTTTAAATTCCTGTTCGGGTCAGTCCCGTTTAATTTTCTGTTCGGGTCAGTCCCGTTTAAATTTCTGTTCGGGTCAGTCCCGTTTAAATTTCTGTCCGGGTCTATCCCGTTTACATTTCTGTCCGGGTCTATCCCGTAGGTCTATCCCATTTACATTTTTGTCCGGGTCTATCCCGTTTACATTTCTGTCCGGGTATATCTTGTGGGTCTATCCCATTTAAATTCTTGTTCGGGTCAGTCCCGTTTTAAATTCTAGTTCGGGTCAGTCCCGTTTTAAATTTCTTATTCAGATCAGTCCATTATAAATTTCTCGTCCCAGTCAATCTCATCAAAAGGGGTCAGTCCCCGTCGTTTGAGTCGTTCGCAGCCAACTAGTACAGGTGAGTATTTGGTGTCTACTTCTTTGTCTCAAGTTTTTTCAAAACTCGGACAAAGAGGGGCAAACTGTAGACACCAAAATTTTATTGTAATTTTTTTACCATTTATTTTTTACTTTTTATTTTGTCGTGTCAGTTTTGTTCACTTTTTAGTTTTTAGTTTTTTAGTTTTAATTTTTATGTTATTATTTTATTTTATTTTATTTTTGGAGTTTTAGCATAGAATTTCTCAAAAAGAAAAAAAAAAGAAAAAAGAAACAAGAGAGCAGACTGCAAGGGGGGGCTGAGAGGATATAGAGGTAGCGGCTAGGTTTAGAAAAGAAAAGAGAGCAAGAGTGAGGTATAGAAAGAGCTTACGGCAAAGAGAAAGGAAAACTGAAAAGGGGAGTTCATCGGAGCAGAAAGAACAACGAGAGAGAAAGCTGGAGTGGAGGAAGAAGATCTGAACCAGAAAGGAAAGCTTCGGCAAGAAAACCAGAAAAGGAAAAACGCAGGGAATCCCTCTGCGACACCCGCAACAAAGCTGATCTTTCAGCCTGCCTTCGCAAAGATTTTCTCCCCCGACCCAGCTTTATTCGTGAAGCCATCAATTTCTGTTCAATCTACAAGGTGGTAGGAGCGATTCCTGTTCAGACATCTGGAGGGAAACACCACTGGAGGCTCATCAAATCTGGCCACAAAGGAGCTGCTCTGCCTCCACTGCACCGAAAACGAAAACGCAGCAGAAACTCTTGCTTTGGCCCAGCAATTCAGGTGATCGTTTCTGAGCCCCTCCCACACTAGTTTACGTCCCTCATTGTTTATAGATGGAGATAGTTTCCTTTGACTGAAACTTTCATGAAATTTCAGAATTATTGCGTGAGCTTCTCCTTTTCTCTTGAATGAATTGTTTTTCCTTGGGTTTTATTTGCTTCTGATATTGTGAAAAGGCTGTCTTTTGTGGTTTGAATTCATCAAAAGAATAGAGGGTTTCAATGCTTATTGTTTTGTGGTTCGAATGAATCAAAGCTGGCTTTCAATGATTCTGGTCTCGTGTTTTCCTTTGGTTGTTGCATGTTCTGCTCTTTCGGATAAGTCAAGAACCTTGTCTAGATTATGCTAACCAAATGGGTTGAAGTCTGTTGCATAAAACGATCAGTTCCATGTTTGCTG
>NW_020863019.1:0-32930 GCF_003713205.1 Coffea eugenioides
ATCACTTACTTGCAAAATTAAGTAAAGAGGAGAAATCTCATTAAACATGCAAAATTATAGACATAATTCTCCTTACTTTCCCGGATATACTTTCTAAAATGTAAAAATTCTAATTGCATAATAACCATTTTCAAGTCAAATGAGGACTAAATTTTCCAAAATACATATAAAGTTTCAACAAGTGGAAGAATTAGACACTTAAAGTTAGAACAATTTGGCTCTTTTTAAATAAAATTGCAAAAATTTGAAGAATTTTTGGGCTATAGTGAAATATTGTAAAAGATTTTAGAAAAATTTTGATAGAGTTTCCCTTTGTAACTGGACAAAACTCCTTGCCAACAAACCCAATTTCAAGAAAATTATCCACATGGCAATATTTTCAAGCACAATTCCAACATTTCTAATGCATTTAAGTTCTCAAAATATCGTCACATGGCATAAATAGCAAGCCAATTATTCCTCTCTGCCACACATTAACTTCACATTGTCCTTAATGTAAAAAAGGAAAAATAACGGAAGGAAGAGAAAAGTAGTACTTCCCTAATGAACTTGCGCTATCCAAATCCATTGCCAAGTGATAAATTTTTAACTTTAAGAAGTCTTGAAACACTAAAACCACAACATAAATGAAGATCACTTGGATGAGTTCATATAAAAGAAATAAGAAAAATCACTAAAAGGTAAACATTAAAAGCACTAAGGAAAACCACTAAAACAAAAGAAAAACAAGCGACAATGCTAAAGTAAACATGCAAGGTTGGGAAAATGAACGAGGGTGATAGTGACGAGTACTCCATCAAGTAGCCGCTTGGTCAGTTAAAGAAGATGGAGTTGGTGGAGTTTCAATGCCAAATTTAGCTTCAATGTGACGAAGACGCTCGGAATTCTGTTTGTTCTCTTGTCTACTCTTCTTCACTTCGACCTCAATACAAAGCAGCTTATCCATCATCTTTTTGAGAAAAGACTGAGTGTCTTGCGGTGATGATGGACGACGTGAGGAGGAAGGATCGGTTGAGACTGGTTGGGTAGTTCTCTCAACCCCTTGAGATTCTTCAATACGTGCAATTTCAGCTTCTTTCTCTTGTCGACTATCACCTTGAGCATCTTCTTGAGTCGAGGACCACTCACATCTTTGATTTTCAAAAGAAATTTGTAAAAATCCAATGCAAAGATATCCTTCTTCTTGAAGCATGTAGGAATAGCATTAGAGAAATCAATTCCAACCCTTTGAAACACCAAAGTCAAAAAGCGAGCGTAAGGGAATGCATGTTTGACATCATTACTTCGATCCATAGCCCACATGTGGTTGGTGATAATGCTTCCCAATGGAATGCCTTGGATGTTGCCTAGGCCATGCTCCATTTTGTTCAAGAAATGACAGGTTGTCAGCCTGTGCAATAATAAAAACCTGCTCAAACTAAAAGTAATTTCTGTAGATAGCGATAAGCAGGGTCGAATCCACAGGGACTGGGAGTACTTGTTCATTTCTAAATTCACAGTGACAAGGGGATATTTTTATATCAGGGGTGATAATTTAAACAATTCAACTAAAAGTAAAATAATACAAAATAAAATAGCCAACTTGAAATTAAATAACAATTTACTAAAATCTAATGAGTGATAATTAAGGATCTAGCCAAGAAATAACTTCAGCAATTGTTCACCTAATTGATCATTGAAACAAAGGCAATTCCAATTATTTACTAATAAATAGGTTATAATTGTCAAACAAGTGATAACAGTCAACCCCTCCTTACTGTGTCGGTGATCAAGGTACGCCCGTTAATCACTGCTCTAATTGAGAAATAATCCTAAGTACGCCCGTAGAATTTAATTTTCCAATTGCCTTACGTATTAGAGGAGCCCTATTCTAACCAACTAACGCACTACCAGGGTTATTTTAGATTAGCCCGCGTATTCCCCTGACACAAATCTAATCATGCCAGTTGTCACTATTTTGAGGTAATTAAACAATTACGGATTTAACACCTCAATTGACAATAGATTATTATATTAACTAATTATCCAGATTCGAGACAATCAATTAATTAAACAACCATAAGCACTACAACCAGGGAATATGCAAATACCAATAAATAAAAGACAAAGATTAAAATTAAATTGATCTCACAATTTTAGGCGAGCCAAAGCATCCATTGTTCCTTGACTAGAGAAAATGGATTTAGCTCATTGTTGATGAGAAAACCCCATACAAAACTGACGCAATAGTAGCGGCCATCGTCAAATTCAATTCGGAGAAATCAAGAAGAAAGACAAGCTACAGGAAGGAATTCAATTTTTTCACTTGGTCTTCACATACGAACTAGAGAAACCACAAGAAAATGAAACGGAAAAGTCAAAAGCTAAAACTAAAGGAAAAAAAAAAAAACCCTCTGCTCCTATTTTCTATTTATTCCTATCTAGTTCCTACTCTAATGCATCTCTCCTGTGCGGCTCTCCAGCCAGGAAAGGTACCAACCCTTCTTCGGTTCATCCCATGCCCAAAAGAAAGGGCCAAAAGATTTTTTTCTTTTCCAAAATTGCCCCTGGGACAAGCGCTGCTACTTGCCCTCCTTTTCTGTCAAATTGGTACTTGTTATCATATTTTTGTTCTACTCCCTGAAATAAATGCCAGATACTAAAAATGAGTAGAATCCAGCAATTAATCCATATTGAGTCAGGTAATAGGGGAAATTAATAATAAATAAATAATAAAATCGCACCCTATCAAGAAATAGATGTCGCTTGTGCGCGCTTCATTGGTACCACTTGCTCTTGGAATTATATTGGAGGCAAACAAGTAGATGAGAAGACGATGAGATTCTAGAAAGGAAGAAGTCAACACGGAGTATCGCCCAATTTTACGAGTAGACTTGTACTTAATTCCCAAGCGTGCAAGTGCCTCTAGCATGTTCCACGAGTCCAAATCATGAGGTTTAAATGCTTTCTTCAAATCAACCTTATATCCAATGTCAGAAACTTGAAGAAGGCATTGCAAATGAGCTCTATGGATTCGGATTTCAGTTCCTCACACTGTACTTGTAATTATTTCCGTGTCAAAGTGAAAAGACTGTTTGTCCTCCACATTTGCATAAAATTTATGGACAAGCTCTTCATAATAAATATTTGGGAGGTTGAAAAAATTCTCCCATCCCAATTTACAAAGTAGGTCTTGAGATAGTAGACCTCCTTCGAGAATTATACTAAGTTTCATTTTCGGCTGAGGTGAAGCGCGACCGATTATATGGGATTTGCTCCTCTTGTTCCTCTTGTTCTTGTTCTTCTTCTACTTGTTGTTGAGTCTCCTCTTCGGATGATGGTTCATCTTCAAACACAAGTTGTCTACTTGTTTTTCTTTTCATACGCGGTGGTCTAGAAGTAGACGCAGAAACTTCTCCTTTTCTCTTGGGAGGTGGAGATTTCACCCCAATTTTCCTAGTGCCAGTCATTGTACCTAAATAAAATTATTAAGTATTAACTTCATTTAATAGGTATATTATTAAATAAAGATAACGAACACTCGTTCACGTTTACCTTTATCTTTAAAGAGACAAATTCACTTACTTACATAATAAGTAGCAATCAACACCATAAGTAAGTATCAAAATCGATTATCAACAACAAGTGCTCTTATATTTTTTCCAAATGAAACATATAAGCATATAATGTCCAAATAATTGGATGAAACAATTAAGCAAATACACAACTCACTCCCATCTTAATGATCTAAACAAGCATAATTAAATACTAAATAGCACCTTAACCATGAGTTTTAGGCTTTAAAAGGTCATTAATTCACCTTTCACCAAAAATTCTAGAATAAACATGCCAAAAATCAAGAGATAAGCAATTTAGGCATAAACTTAGCATGTAAATATTTTAGAGCAATCCATCTATCTCATAAAATTTCTTCAATCCAATCAACTCAAGAAATTGGCTAATAATTATCAAGTCACATTAATTCTCAAAATTAGCTAAAAATTGCTAAATTCATCAAATAATCACAAACCCATGAGTTAAACATCACCAATAATCATCAATAACCTTAATAAGCAAAATGGAAAGCACCAAACTTCACAAAATAAAGAAATTCGAAATTACCCAAAAATTAGAAAAAAGTGAAAAAAGACAAAATTCAAATGACAATATTTGATGAAGATTTGTTACCTCAAACTTGTTGGTTGATAATTATGGATGCAAATGGTGAAGAAATCCCAAAAAATCTCACTCTAATTCGGCCTCAAATGGAGAGTTCAAAAATTTGAAACCCTTGTTCTTGCCATACTCAAATTCGAATTAAAACTTGTTTTTGTTGAAGTTTAAATTATGAAATCATCTCTAGAGGTAAAGGGAAGTGTTTTGGTGAAATTGGTTTGAAGATTGGATGGTGAAAAGAGTGATTTTAGTGAGTAATGTGTGTTTTAGGTGTGAGTGTGTGTAGGTTGAAGGAGAAAGAAAGGGGAATTGTGAGGAATCCCTCTTGTGCTCGATACTGGCCGGATTCTGGCCAGAGAGCAAAAAAATTTTTTTGTCCTCCCCTATATATCCGGCCTTGAATTCGGCTAATATTTGGCAGGATTTGCTGCAGAAATTTTTTATTTCTGCAGTTTTTCGTCCAGTTTTCTGCTTGATCAAGTTTTCACACTCACCCGATTTTCAACTGTTTTCATGTTCTTCAAGAAAAATTCACTTTAAACCATAAAAATGTACTTTTCTCAACCAAATACACTTAGAAACACATGATCATGCATTAATATAACTTTAAACAAAACACTTTAAATGCATGAAATGAATCAAATGAACATAAAAACTCCCATTTTGCTTCAATATAGCCACTTTTGCAATTGAGATCATTTGCATGAATCCTTGCCATTGCCACCTACAAAACACATAAAAATACTAATCAAACAACTAAAACCTACTAAAAACAAGAAATCGTTGGGTTGCCTCCCAATAAGCACTTCTTTATAGTCATTGGCTTGACTATAGCACCTCATTTTTTTAAGGAGGTTTAATTAATGAATAATTCACCATTTTAGGTCGTGGTGGATCATTAAAAAGTGGTTTAACAACTAGAGCCATGTGTTCTAATGATATGAGAGATGAAAGTAGGTTATCTAATTCAAGTGAGTCATAGATATTACCTTGGATGTGCATCACTCGAGTACTCACCAAAGGAACATCCTCATGGCTTTCTTGGGAAATAATACCTTTAAAACCTATACTTTCAACACATTTCTCAAGAGGGGTGAAAAATGAGTCGTTAAGGCCCATCTCTTGAGGTTTAAGGTTAGTTCCAAAAGTACTATCATGTCAAATGGACATTTTCTCATTGAAACACAATTGAAATTTATCATTTTCATCAAAATGCAATCCATTTTCACTTGCAACATACTCATCATTCATGATAGGGTCATAATGCATATTATTAGAAGAAATAACTTCACACAATACATGCAATTGTTCTTGTATTCTACAAAAGTGCGAGGTTAATTCATCTAATCTTTCCTCAACCCTATCAAAACGATCGGAAGTCGCATTAGTTAGCTTTTCTATGGCTAAAATTGATTATAGAATTTTCTACAGCTAGCTCCCAAGATGCATTAGAACCATTAGTTAATGTTCACTTTCTAATTCCCAAGGTAGAGGTGCATTAGCTAACCTTTCTATTGCCAATTCCCAAGAGGGTTTAGATTTGAATTAGACACATTCGGGTCGGTAATCATAAAAATATGGAGAATCACTATATGCACATTGATCATCCCAACCATAAGCATAAGAATTCCCCTGATAAGGGTTTTCTTGATCAAAACAAGAATTATAATGCCCAAATTCACCATAATAATCCATATTTTGTACTTTTCTATATGTATGAGTAGCATGATAAGCTCCACACAAGTCACAAATCATATGATAAGAATTAAAAGTATTAACATTCCTCTTTTGCTCAATTTTATGCATAATGGTGGTCAATTGAACTTGTAACATTATAACATCAAATTTAGCCTTTAAACTCTTTTAACCATTTTCGAAAGACATACCTTTGGTAATTTTTTAGTTACCTCTATTAAAGGACTTTTGCACGTAGTAACCATTTGCTGCAGACCTTCCATTTCTCAAGTATTGTCTACCCATATATTCTATTCTCCTTGAGCCCCTAAACATGCTTTTAAAATAATTCAAAAACAAATTTAGTCAAGAAGAATAGATGACTTGACACACAAATGAAAACATACAAATAAAAGACTCAACAAACATATAAGACACAACAAAAGGACACTAAACACAAGAAAAACAAGAAAAATGTCTAAATTAATAAAGTTGTTCTTGGTACCGATATTGGCAAATCTTCCCCGGTAACGGGGCCAAAAACTTCACGGGATTTTACTATAAATACATGTTTAAATCCAATTTATACCCATTTTGACTGCAAGTATACATGTAACTAGTAGTTTAGCACATATATCAGGTCGATCCCACGAGAAAGATTGAACAATTACCGGCACTACTAATACTTCTCTATTATTTAGATGATCAATGAATTAAAAGAGATAAAACTATGCTAAACTTATACAAGATAATAAAAAATGAAAGCTTCTTAGGTTATGGTATTCCTAACTATAGTGCTATTTTTGGATCATTGAGTACTACTATCTCGGCTAGTTATGGCGTAATTTCCTTATGCATGTGAAACCTACTTTCATAGTGAATCAACTATACTTATAACTAATCCATACCTACTCTCGTGGTTATGAAATTAACTACAAGTTCATTTTTTCTATGAAATTACATGAAATGAATCACTAAAACCATATAGGTGCACGTCTACTCTCGTGAGTGTACTTCCTAAGTTTAGCACTTCTTGAACTAGTATTAAATCTCAATTTTCATTGAAGAAACAATACCTTTAGACAATCACAACTAATGGTACCAAGTTAATCATGATTTAAAGAGTTAAAGTGCTAAATAACTTACTCAAAATAATAGCATCAAATAGCCAAATAATAAACACTAACAATCATAAAAAGTTCAACCAAACCCAAGGCATAAACTTTAGAAACACATAATAGACATAAAATCCAAAACTTGTATATTTACTAAACTTAGAATCCAATACAAAAGATAAAGAGTTGGAAAAGTAAAGTAACCCTTGTCACATGAGCTCTTTCCTTGCTTTCTTCATCTCCATCTTCATTTTCATGTAGCTAACATACAAGAAAGGATAAACTATCTAAAACTAAACTATCCTACACTACTTTACACTAAAGAACCAAAAAAACTACATTTTTGTGGTGTTTCTGCACTCTCTAAGCTCTCTTTAATCTTGAAAATCTATGGCTATATATAGAGGACTCTAGTCAAGAAATGAGGCTTCAAACATCCCTTTTTACAGTTGCGCGGTTGTCAATGTCCATCAATAGCTGTGAATTATTGGAGGAAAAAAGTTGTGCAAGTGGAGAGCAGCCATTTCTGACCAGATTCTGACCATGAATCCGGCCAGAATCTGGTCGGATTGTCTGCCGGATTACTCCCCTGTCTTCTTGTACAATTTCTGTTCAATCTTCAATGTTTTTCCAATTTTGTCTCAAACTCAACTGAACTTTTTTTGATGATAGAAGCTGAATTAACTCTTAACAAAAACATGAAACTTGTAGCCCTTTAAGTTATCTTTCAATGCATCAAGAATCAGCTCATTTGGATTTGTGTAGGCAGAGAAATGATAGAAATACCCTTGACTGCTCACTGCCTTGTCTCAGCTTCGACTATAGAAAATTAGCTACTGTAATTCGGATTTGTGACCTAGAAAACCTTCAAACTGGATTTGGATGTCTTCATAAGATTTGTAGATCTATCTCTTATCTTCATAATGGTTTCAGAATCATCTCAATCTGATCATTGTAGCTTAAGTTATAGTCGAAATACAAAAATATATCAAAATTGTCAACTTTCCTTTGCATCCAAATGAAGTATATTTCCAACTCCTATACAAATTATGGATAAAATGCAAGTAAAAAATGACAAAAACCTCATTTAATCACTTGAAAGCATTTTAAATTAATTATAGCCAGAATGATCCATTTTCTTCCAATAATATAGCCAAAGTGACTAAAAATAACATAAAATATCATTCAAATATAGCATAAATTAATCACTTATCAAGGGTTGAGTAACCGGGCTCTTTCATTTGGCAAATGTCGAAATTCGCATTAAAAAGCTTCAATGGCTAAAAACTAAGCATTCCCCCAGAAAAAAAAACTCAAGTGTGGGGATAATTTAGAAAACAAAAAAATATGTGCTAATAGTGAAAAATGTGGAACCGTTTAATGAATTGTTAACCCACTAATCCATGAATTTCAATGTTGAGATTTTGTTTAATAGTCGAACCATTTGCTAATGGATGTTGGTTGAATATTTTATATTCTTAGATTAGTTAGTCAGAAATTGAAAGAGTCCTTAATCTTGGAAGCTAACTGGAGAGATATTTCTTGAAAATTGCTACTAACACTTGATATATGTTTTAATTGTATATTGGCAATAGATGATTCGAGCAATAGCCATTATTTGAATTTGATTGCTTGATTTGTTGTTCTCACACTTGAGGACAAGTATGGTTTAGGTGTGGGGGAAATTGATAGGTTGCATTTTTGTCATCAATTTTATGGTTATTTCCCTCATTTATTTTACCAAATATTGCGTTAATTGATTAATTCTACTTATATTTGGTTAATTGTGCTAATTGTAGGAAAAAAGAGCAAAACGTTCAGGACCTATTTCCAAGTTTGATTCAAACTCTGGACAACCTTAGAGGAAGATTTGGAAGATTTGAATTATAATTATTAGTTTTATGATTGAAGTAGGAAACTTGAAATACTTTCTTTTGTGGCTTTAGGAGACTAGTTTTATTTGGTAGTAGACTTGAATTAGGAAGCTCGAAGAGAAAAGGCCATTCCCATTTGATTAGGACTTCAACTAAAAATAAAAGAGTGAGGACTATTTGCTTTGCAAGAGGGACAACGGCCGCTTGGCCTTTTGGCCAATCTTTTGTTTTCTCTAGTTTTTCTCCTATCAAAGACTAATGCGGCTGGTTTTGGAAAAATAGTGTGAATTGCTTCAATTGGCTATGCGCAATTAAATTTCTTTTCTAGTCAAAGAACAACAGAGGTTTTAGTTCATCTAAAAATTGTGAGATCGAACTAATTTTATTTATTCCTCTTATTCACTAGTATTTGCATATTTTCTGATTGTAGTGCTTATGGTTGTTTTATTAATTGAGTATCCTGGGCCCTGACGTTGAATTAATTTAGCAACCTAATGTCAATTGGAGCGTTAAATCCGTAATTGCTTAATTGTTCTAAAATAGTGGCAACTGGCATGATTGGATTTGAGTCAGAGGAATACGCAGACTAATCTAAAATAATCCTAGTAACGTGTTATTTGGTTAGAATAGGGCTCCTCTAATACGTAAAGCAATTGGGGAATTAAATCTTACAGGCATACCTAGAATTATTTCTCGATTAGGGTAGTGATTAACGGGCATACGTTAATCACTGACACAGTAAGGAGAAGTTGACTGTCATCGCTTGTTTGGCAGTTATAACTTATTTATTAGTTAATAATTGGAACTACCTTTGCATCGATGATCAATTAGGAGAACCATTATTGAAGTTATTTCTTGGCTAGAGCTTAGTTATTGTTAATTTGGTTTTAATAAATTGTCATTTAATTTTTAGTTGGCTATTCATTTTTATTAGAACCGTTTAATTATTTCCATTGCTATAAAAAAAAAAACCCCCCATTGTTAGTTTGAACTTCAAAAGAGACAAATATCCCCAGTTCCTGTGGATTCGACCTTGCTTATCACTATCTACAAAAATTATACTTTGTTTGAGCAGGTATTTATTATTACACAGATTCAACAACCTGTCAATTGTTTTACTATTTGCCCTTTCTTTACTTTTTCTTGCTCCTTGATTTTCTTATTTTCATTTTTTTGGTTTGGCTAAACACTTCGGTGGTTTGGAATCAAGGGGTAGGCCAAGTTAAGGACTATACTTGTTCTTTTTCAATGTTAAATATTAAGTAATAAATTGTTTGGGTTTTTACTTCTAGGCATTTATTTTATTTGTAACTATTTCTCTTAATTTTTTTCAGCAAGAGAGTAACAGGATTTGAAAAAGGAGACAAGGGAGGGGGATTTGACACTAGGACTTCTAATTCCTTAGACCTTAATTTTAGCCTATAGATAAGATCTTCTCTACAGTTGTTTTAGTCTTGTTTTACACTTTTACAAATTTAAAGTCTTATGCTTTTCGCTTGATCTTAATATGTTAACCTATCACTAATTAGAAAATAAATTTGTATTTCTACAATAATGTTCTTCTACTCTTTAATATTTATTTATGCATGATTTTTAGACTATATTTTTCCTTTCATTTTATATAAATACCACATTAGGTTAGAAATTGACAATAAATTTTACTTCCTCTTTAGCTTTCTCTTTTCAATTTTTTTACTTTGTTTTTATTAAAACAATGCATTTTCACATAAGTTAACACTAAAATGATACTCTTCTCTTTTTTTTCCTCTATTGTTCTAATTTAAAATATAAATGTTTGTATAGCACGGGTCAGATTGCAAGTATTGTAACATATTTACTCATATTTATTCCATAAAAGTATTGCTTTCTAAATATTCAACTACCATACTAATTTTTAAAAACTTTTGTACATAAATTTATTGAAATATGGTAATATTCATCAAATATTGCAATGTATACCCAAAAAATTAACAAGTACTCTTTGATATAGTTATTAAACTTTTCCAATGATTCTAAATCTAGGACTACAAAATTGTTCTAAATGAAATACAGACGACGTAGCAATCCATATTCAATATCTAGCAAAGTTATTAAATTTATTACTATAACAATTAAATTCACACTGAACAAAGTATGTATAAAAAATGCAAACTTTATTAAACAAGAAAAAAGTTGTCAAAAGAGTTAAAATTGAATGTGTAAATGCCTTATAGTTCTTGAATATCACTCCTTTGTAAGGGCTTTGATAGAAGACTTTTATCAAGGATATTTTTTTGGCACCCAAATATACAAAGGCATAATTTATTCTAGAAAATATATATTGTGACTGCAGATAAAGTACATTGTGAAAGGCATTTCACATGATTGCGTATTACAATTACTAAGTCCAATCCTAGCGGCATAATACAACACGTAAAATACTTTTATAATTTAAAAATAAAAAACAAAATAAGCAAAATATGCTTATATAAATTCAAGACATATTTTACCACTACTAAGATTTCCATCCATGTCCAGCATCCCAATCCATCAATCAAGACTATAGTAAGCGGACCATATTACTTGCTTAACTTGCTCATTCCTACAACATTAAAAAAAAAATAAGGCATGAATATTACAACTTTGACATGACTTATGATGTCCAAAATATATGCACATGGTTAGACATTGGAATTCCAAAATCAATTTACAACTCACTTGTAGCTCTAGTTTACTCTTGCTTTTTCAATTCAAATTTTTTTTCCAATTCCGACATTAAAATTTCAATTTTAGAGATTTGAAGAGGTTGAAAGCTTTTGAAAGCTTAGTTATAAAGATCGTAAAGTAAATAAATGAATATCCATAGTGGGACTTGACGAAGTTCTATCATGCACCAAATTTTAATAAAATCTAAATACCCTATTTTCTACAAGTATACGGATCGTTTATCGAGTACATGATACTAGATGTCGATCTCACAGGAAAGATTGTCAATTACTGATGGTTTTCAAACTCCTTTATTATTTAGACTACCACAACTGCAAGAGATGAAATCTACACTAAGAGCATGAAATAAAAGTAATAAAAATAACAATAGAAAACTCCTAGAACTACGAAATTCCTTATTACTCTTGCAAGTAAAATTATCGGTTAATTGAATATTATTATCTTGGCTAATTATGGCATAATTTTTTAATATATGTGAAACATACTCTCATAATTAATCAACTATACTTGTAACTAAACCTTACCTACTCTCGTGATTATGAAATTAACTACAAACTCATTTTTTCTATGAAATTACATAAAACAAGTTACTAAAGCTGCAAAGGTGTATCTTTACTCTCATAAGTGTACTCTCTAGATTTAGCAATTTCTTAAACTTGTATTAAATTCCAATCTTATTGTAAACTTAACATTTTAAAATTATCACAATTAATAACCAGTTAATCATGATTAGATAAGCAAAAGTGTTAAATAACTTACTCAAAATAATATCATCAATTGACCAAGTAAATATCACTCACAAGATATAGAAAATTCATCTATAACTCTAAGCATAAATTTTAGCAAAACATGAAGAGAATGAAAGAAAAGACCATACTTGTATTTTAGCTAAATATGAACTCAAATACAAAAGAGAAAGTGATAGAAGAGAAGTCACCCTCATCACAATATGAATTTCAAACTCTCCATCTTGTTCCTTAATTCTTTATCCAAATCTAGTTACAAGTACAAGAACGATAAACTACACTAATTATACTATACTAATGAACTAAGAGAAATTAGTGAAGACTACATTTTCTGCCGTGTTTCTAGCCTTCCAAAGTTATATGAAATATTCTCCAAGGCCTCTATTTATAGATGAATCAAGCTCCAATCAATTATGTTAAAGTTGGTTCTAGTTGGCTCTAGTAGTCATCAAAAGTTACTTCTTCAAGTTTCCAATTTTACTTCTTCTGTAGAAACCAGCCAAAATTGATCTGTAAATGAGCTGAAAAAGCTGTGTGAAAACTGAGAAAGTTGTTGTTCAAGTTGCAGAATCGATTGAAAAATATGCACCCATGAGGTTGCGCATTGTGGGTGCGTTTTGCCTCCCCTGCAGGTTTGCTCTTTTCTGGTTAGTCTTCAACTTTACTCTGTTTTTACACCAATTTCAACTGATATTTTCTTGATGATGGAGGCTGAACTACCTTTTTTGCAAAACATAAAAGTTGTAACCCTTTGAATTATATTTTCAATTCTTTAAGAATCATCTAATTTGGAGCTCTGTAAACTAAAAAATGATCGAAATACTCTTGACTAGTCAATCCCCTGTTTCAGCTTTTGATAACAAAAATGGCCGACTGTATTTTGACTTTTTGACTAGGAAAACTCATGAACTAAATTTCGATGTTTTTATAAGAAATGTAGAGCTATCTATTAGATTGAAAATGACTTAAGAATCACCTCAATCTGATGCTTATAGTTCAAGATATAGGCGAATACCAATAGGTGTCAAAGTTATCAAGCTTCTCTTCTTTTATACTTGATTGCATTTCATTTTTTGAATATTTTGCACTTCATATTCTCTCTAAATCACTTCAAATCATCAACAATCATCCAAATATCTTTTCAATTCACTCCATTTGATGATTGAATCATTGAAACCTATAAAAATATGAAATTTTCACCACTTTAATCCATAGAAATGCAATTTGTTACACTTAGACCACAAAATGTCAACTTCACTTGAATCCTAGCTAATTAGCTATGAAAATAAGTAACACACATCAAAATTAAATAATAAAATACAGTTAAATCACTCAAAATGCACACTTATTAGGACTTCTTTTCAAACAAATAAAAACAAAGAAAATTTCAAAAGAAATATGTAGAGTGCTAAAAATACAACCAAGACCAAAAGAAGAGTAGGATTCAAAAGCAATAGTTTTACTCCAATATAGTAAAATTTAAATCAAAGAAGTTGATAAGATCACAAACAATACAAATTCCAGAACGCCAACTAGATATCATTTATTTGTATGTAACCTAGCACAAATCCGAACCAATCTATATATGGTTCAATGAAAGTATGTAATACAATTAAGTGCTTATCTGAGGTCAAAATATGTTTATGCCTTAACTAAGCATTTGGACAAATCAAATCATACCTCTACATGTAAGCGTGCATAAGGCTTAGAAGTGACATCTCATCTAATTAAATAAGGAATAGGAAGCGAATGCCCTTTCGGCAGATGAATTGAAGAAGAAGGATCACATTATCTCCTTCTATCATTGGTGCTATCGTATATAAAGGGAAAGACTAATTTTACGTGGAAAGGTGATCTTAATTATAAATTTCAAAAGATAAGAAAAATTGGATTATATAGGCTAATGTTCTTTGTCATGTAACACTATTCACTGATCCGCTCATATAGATAAAAGCATGCGCATTGAGAATTAAACTTCCATACTCCATCCCCACCCCCAAAAAAATGATGGAGATAAAATTTAAAGTAAGGAAAAGAAGAGAGAGTTGATTTTGCAAGCATATGAAAACTGTGTACCTTAACATCCACAGGAACAACTCCATTTATGGAGCATAGACAAGTATGACTCAATTCAGCGTTTTGTTCCTTAGGGTTTGATTGTATCATACCTCCATGGTTCGATTGTAGGTCTATCATTGGATGAATTGCATTACTGAGATTGATACTAGAAAAAGGACGACCGGTACGGCTAGGCCGTGAACAGCCAAAGGATCAAAACAGGTGCTTATTCCCCCTTATCTCTGAGTAGGTAAAAAAGATGATCTCTCTATCCTGTGAAAATACTCACTCACAAATAATTAAATAAATGCAAGTTCTCAACCATAACTATAGTGAAGTACAGAGACAAAATTTGAAGGGTAATTTAAATATTGTATTAGGATATGTCTACCTTTAAATCCAGAGGAATATTGGCATCATTCTCTTCCACTTTGACTTTCTTAAGTAATGGTGCATCCAATTTTCCGGGACACAAATTCTTCAACTCCGGGCAACGCATTATTTCCAATTGGGTCAGTGAAGGAAATTTGAAGTCACAACCCTCGTGGTGACCACCACTGAAGCTTTGAAGATTTTGGAGGTTTACAAAGCTTAAGGAGCTTAGTTTTGGGAACAAAAACTCCTTGTTGGTTCTTCCCAATGAAATTTCTCTTTTTTCCCCACCATCATGATCTTCTTGACTGGTCTCTTCATTTTCCCCCGCTATAACTGCATACATTGCCGGGCAAAGACCAACTTTCAATTCTTCAAGACTTACAAGCATATCAGCCACGCAAGGTGGATAAAACAAACATGGTAAACTGCACCCCTCTACTTGTAATATTCTCAAGTTTTGGAATACTCGAATCCCTTTTGGATAATTCCTCCAAATGTGGGCTAATCTTGTTAACCCTCTCAATTCCAGTGACTTTAGATTGGGAAGAATTTCAAGCTCCTTTTTTGATGGAATGGGAACTTTTAGACCCTCAAGGTCGAAAAGTAATTCCATCGAAGGACAATCACCCATAGAAAAGCTCTGCAGATTCTCTAACAATGCCACACCATCAGCTTTCGCAATGCATCTGATAACATAGCACCTTGAAAGCACCAAAGATCTTAAGTTCTCAAGAGACCCTCTAAGCATTTCACCTCCTACAAATTGTTCTGGGCGATAACCAGGACTTGTAAGGTCTAGCATTTCCAACCGAGGGAGTGAGACCTGAAAATTAAAACGTAAATTGATTACAAATGCAACTGGAGTGTGGCATTTGCAAGCTTGTTTAATTTCTCTTCAATCTAACTTCGTCTTAAAGTTTGAAATGCATGTCTAGAAATTGCAAATATCGATCAAATGTATTCACGATATTAATTGTTACATAATAGAACAGTTCTAGTACATCCAGGGACGGAAACTAGCCTTGCCAATGACATCAAGTAGGAAACGTAACTCTACCAATGGCATTAGTCCTTGCTATCAAAATAATATTGTCGTCAACAATTTATTCATTAATTTATCATTCGGTCTCTACGGGTGCTAAAAAATTCTACACAAAACAACATTTTTTTTTATACTGATCATATATTGAAGGAGTAGATCAATATGACTACTAAAAAAATTTTCTATATATGTTTAATTAACACTTTTGGAGCAAAATGCTTGAGTCATGAGTTTTTGGCAATCACCTAAATTCATGGTCAACTATTTCTTTGACATGAAGTATATCATATAGAAATACAGAGAGAGAGAGAGAGACCTGGTTGAGAAAAGCTCTGGAATATGTATCGCCTTCGCAGCCAAAGCCCTCTAAGCCCGTATATTTAAGTGTTACTACTTTGAGTTGGGGTAACTCAAGCACTTGATCCTTCATATTTTCTTCCCTCATAACAATGCTTTCCAAATTTTCACAACTATATACGACTATCTTTTGGAGTTTCACTAGACATTTCAACACTGATTGTGAGAAGAGAGTTGTGATTCGCTGACAGTTAGATACCTCAATACCTCTGAGATTGCAAAGTGACGGAGGTTCAATTGGCCCCTTCCACAAGTACTCAATAAAATTCATTCTCAGGAGTTTCATCTCTTGAAGTTGGCTGAAGCAACGAGGTGGAAGATTTCCATAACATATTTCTTCCAATTTGCCAGATGTTAATTCCATGAACACCAGATTTTCAAAAACATGTCGAGGAGCTAGGTTGGTGGTGGAATCAATAAGGCATTCCCATGAACCCGACTTCAATCTGAGCCTTTTCAAATTGACAAATCCACTTTCATCTAAGTCATTCACAAAATTCCCCGAGCGAAACAAGAACCCAAGGTCCAAAATGAGATTCTCAGTTCTCCTGATTATGCTAGTAACTGCAGGACACAATGCTAGTTCGGAATCTTTCTCGTCAGGCAAATAAAGTTTGAAATTCCTCCGAAATTGATAGTCTCCACCGTTTTTTGTCTGAGTTTGTTTGCAACTAATGTTAAATCTTGACAACCTCTCAACAGGGAATTCGCGTAATAATAGAAGCAGGTCGTCAATGCCATGTAAATTAATTTGGAGACATTCAAGGCAAGCCAGTGATGTGATCTCTTTAATGCATCCTCTTTCTTCTTCTGCATTTCTCCCTAGCCGCAATGGACGATGAAATCCCATATACAATTCTTCTAGCTTTTTCAAGCTTGACAAGATACCAAGAGACAACGGGTGGCGGCTACTTTCAACCCTCAAATCCAACACCTTTAAATTACTCAGCTGAGCAATTTCGGTTGGAAACTGATTATCCCGAAGTCTGGACTCAAAGAAGCTCAAAATCTCCAATTGCGTCATGTATCCAATCATCGACGACGTTCCAATCCCTAACTCACAATAATCCAGGCACAATGTCCGAAGGCTCATCAACATTTGGCCAGGATCTGATGGTGAAAATTCAATTTGTAATTTGTTAAACTCCATGACCCTGAGATCTTCCATCCCTGCAAAAGAATCTGGTGATAGGCTGATCATTTTGCCTGACTGGAAGACCAAACGCAGCAGCCTAAGCTTTGGACATTCCTCTCCCAATGGAAATGGTCCATTAGAATTGCCCTTCCATGTCAGCGAAACAGCTGTATAACGACCAAATGAATCAGGTTGCGGGTGCCCTTCTTTTCCTCCAACATTCCTTACCAAAAATACATGCTCGCCTTCTGATGCAATTTTCAAGCAAACATCTCGCACGACATCATGCAATTTTACATGGTCTTCTTTTCCACCATCGGTTAGCAACAAATAGCAACTTTTAAGGTCACTGATACTCTGGTCTACTCTGTATCTCATATCTCCCAAAGTCTCTCTATCTTGGAACATTTTCAACCCTTTCCCATACCTAACCAAACATTCGACTGGAATGCTATAATCCTCTGGAAACAAGCTGCAAAACAGTAGTAGTGACTTGGCTTCAACACTTTTCAAACGATCATAGCTCCATTCGATTCTGGAAAACACCAAATCTTGAACTCTTTCTAGGTCTCTCATTGTGTACTTCTTTAGCTGTCCAAGGGCGAGTTTCCAGGATTCTGGTGTTGTATAATTAGTCCTAAATGCCCTGGCAACAACAACGATTGCTAGAGGTAATCCTTTGCATTCTTCTGCAACTTGTTTTGCAACGTCACTCAAAGCTGAATCATCGGAAATTCCCGCAACCTCTTTAAAAAGATGCCATGCTTCTTCCTTAGGCAAGGCATTCACCTCAAAAATTTCTGCTTCCATGTTCCTACACACATGAGAGAACCGAGATGTCAATACAACTGTTAAGCTCTTGCACTTACCTGATCTAATGGGAATTCCTAGACTCCTAAGATCCACTTCTTCCCAAATGTCATCCAGCATAACAAGATTTCTCTTGTCACTATTGATTAGTCTAGTATAAATCTGTTCAGCTCTTGCACGACCACTGTGCTCAGATTTTAATTTCATCCTTAACTGCTCAGCAAGTTGATTTTGGATATTTCTCATGTCTGGATTTTGAGAAATAGTTGCAAAGGCTACGCCATCAAACAGTTTCTCAGACTTAACCTGGTCGGCAATTTGCTCCAACAAAAAAGTCTTGCCTACGCCGGCCATACCACAAATTGCGAGTAGACTTCTTTTATCCTGCTTTAGAGCTTCAATCACTTCCCTTTTCATTGACATCCTTGTAATTAGACTTTCCTCAAAGGATGGGGTTGATTCACTAAAAGGCATTTTCCCCAGTGGAGGAAGGTATCCAACTTCATCAAACCGCCTCTCTCTGAGATGTTTTTCAGCATCATTTCCTCTTTTGGCAGCATGGCGGCCTATCAAATAACGTGACTTCAAATTCGGGAGCCTAACAATTTTAAAGCAATTCACCTTAACATTCTCCATACCCTCAAAAATAGTATCTGCCTCTTTCTCTAGACCATCAGCCTGCCTTAGCCAATCAGTAACAATTGGTTTAATTTCTTCACCATTGTTTCTTGCTGCATCTACCGATCGTTGCACCTCAGTTTTCGTTAGCTCGAGTTTTTTGATGCCATTCCTCAGGGTTTCAACGTTGCTTCTATAGCAAAATAAATACTGAAATTGACGCATAATTGGATCAATAAACTTCTCCGTGATTTTCCCCACAATCGAAACGCCAATATCTTGCATGGCCATTATTCCAATATTTCTGTTCCAATGTCTATAACCATGTTATTACGGAAATTAGAAAAATTCGGTTTTATAACAGATAAGAAAATATTTTATGAATATGCAAATGAGGTGATGATGTCCCCAAAGCCTAATTCAGTTGATGTGGCCAGATGATCATGAATTTCCTAGTTTGACTATCAAAGCGTATCTTTGTTTCTCTCTCTCTCTCTTTCTCTCATGTAAGCTGTAGAGCCTTCCTTAACCAAAATAATAATAATGGTGATGATGATGATAAATCCTTAAGAGTAAAGATTATGATGACTATGAACAGAAGGAGACAAAGTTTAATTAATGGTCGTTGGACTAAGTTTAATTAAATGTTCGGTGAAACGTAAAGGATGCTAGTAATGTTTCAGTTGTTCTCATATATTAGTTTAGATTTATCCAATATTAATTTAGAAAATACTCTTTTTGGAGGAAAAATTATGAATAGTTAGTTTTGACTTCAGCGACCACTATAAGTCAGAGCAGGCAAATTACCCATCAACACATTTCTCATATTGGCAACATTATTTAAACTCGTGATTTTTTTGAAGAATTTAGAAAATACATTATATAAAGTAATTAAGGTGCAAAGATATGTGTATGTTTTCACCTGTTTGATGAAAATCTAAAATCTCATATGTCCAACAATCAATAAAATAGTGTAAAGGCTATTTGATAAAAATAATGTGCATATATCTATTGTCTTAGATAAATTTTATCTCAAGCCACTAAAAGTCTCCAAATATTCAATTAGGTTTCTGCGTGTTTAATAGCAAGATTAATTGAATATTTTTAAGTCTTATGCGTGAAGCAAGTCAAGAAATTAGGAGTTGTAGGATAGAAGAAAACCCTTTATCTGTCATGGAGCAATCACTAAAAATGTCATTATAGGAAAAATGCAAGTAAAACTATTATAGCAGTAGAATTTAGCATTTCTAATGGGAGATTAGACACTATATGTAAAACTATTATAGGACCAGAATTTAGAATTTCTAATGGGAGATTAGACACTACATCAAGAAAGAATTAATAATGATTTATTTGGTCTAATCAACATCTATGCATTGTTCGGATGATGCTTTCGACTAATAATTTATAAAACTATGACTAAGCTCTGCACTAATGTATATCACAGATCTTCTATGTGTATCCAAATCTATAAACTACTAGTAGAAAGCTTGTTGGTCTAAATCTTACTACGCACTTTCAAACAAAAAAGAATCCCTTCCATTTTTGTAGAACTTTAATTTCTTAGAAAGAGTTAAATTGTTTACTATGGTATTAGCTGGATTGAATCCATTGAAATGTTTTTGAATAGCTAATAAGCTATGAAAATTCTATTTATGATGACATTAAGAAAAAAAAAAGAAGCTCACACCATCAAAGTCCATGTGGATTCCTCATGTATAACTATGGTAGATTTTTAGATGCAATTCTTGTTTAAATGATCCTACCTACAACTAATCTTCTGTTCAATGGCATTTAGTTGAAACTTCACTTTTTTCCAACACATTATGATCAAAAAAATTATTTAGTAAGATGTAATATTTAAATGATCACAAGATACTCTTTTTTTTACTCCCTTGTACATTTATTTATTTTTTTTGAATTTTCACTTGATTGCCATACAAAAACTAGATGATATACAATAGGGGCAAATAAAAAGGCTCAAGATGTTCGAACATCGTGTCAGTACCTGTTACTAATGGATTATTTTGGGATTAATTAATCTTTGCCCCCTTGAACTTTGGCCCTTGTTACAATTTGTCCCCCCTAAACTCCAAATATATACTCTTTACCCCTTCTTTTCGACGGGTTAAGATGAAATTATATTTTTTGTGACCAAAACATCCCTGACTAATTCTTAAACACACATAATAATTGTAACATAATAAATACCAATTTCTTTAATATTTGCTAAATGCATTTAAACAAAATTACACTATGCATTTGATTTTTTAATGCTAAAATGAATTATATAATTCACAAAAAAAAGTTTAAGCAACTCAATGTGTTTATTTCAATGCCATAGCAACACTTCTTTTAAATAAAATAAAATTAATTAGTGCATTTGGAATGAAAAATATTGCTTATATTTTTTATCGTAGAACTTTTTAATGTGTTTTATATGAGATAAAAACGTGATTAAAAATAAAAATGTATTGAAAAATATATTTAGAGAATTTTTACTTTTTTAAATGTAGGATGCAAAGAAAATATAAAAGCAAGGTATGAATGTAGTATAAAATTATCAAATAGCATCCTATTGACTCGTGAAAATCTTGTGAAAACTGCAAAGTAAATGAAAATTATCAAAACTAATCCGTTTAAAATTTAAAGAAAGAAAGATAAGCGACAGAAAACTTGTGCAAGCTTTAGAAATTTTTAAACTTCTTTTTATCCACAATTCAAATTTCCAAATCTTTGGTATTATACCATCTTTTTTAAAAAATTTTTTAAATCATATGATTTTGTTTTTTTTCTAATAAAATATTTCATATTCCGATTAAAAGTATAGCATTATTTTAGAACTATTATGTAAGGGCATTAATGTCATTTTGTAGAACTATTATATGAGATAAAAACATGATTGAAAATAAAATGTATTGAAAAATATATTTAGAGAATTTTTACTTTTTTTAAATGTAGGATGCAAACAAAATATAAAGCAACGTATGGATGTAGTATAAAATTATCAAATAGCATCCTATTGACTCGTGAAAATCTTGTGAAAACTGCAAAGTAAATGAAAATTATCAAAACTAATCCGTTTAAAATTTAAAGAAAGAAAGATAAGCGATAGAAAACTTGTGCAAGCTTTAGAAATCTTTAAACTCTTTTTTATCCACAATTCAAATTTCCAAATCTTTGGTATTATACCATCTTTTTTTTTAATTTTTTAAATCATATGATTTTGTTTTTTTTTCTAATAAAATATTTCATATTCCGATTAAAAGTATAGCATTATTTTAGAACTATTATGTAAGGGCATTAATGTCATTTTGTTAAAAATTTGGGCAAATTCCACTTTACCCTCCTGTGGTTTAGCGTTTTTTTTACATAACCCCCATATGGTTTCAAAAGCTATACATAACACCCTCATGATTTGGATTAAAATGTCAAAGTGACGGGAATGATCATTTTTAAAGGAATCACCTAAAATATCAAAAATACCCTTATGTAAAGTTGAAAATTATTTATTAACCAAGGGGGGTTATGTGTATATTTTGAAAATCATAAGGGAATTATATGGTAAAATATTAAACTATAAGGGGGTTATATGGTAAAATATAAAAATCATACGGGGTTAATGTGTCATGTATTTATAAGGGTAATTTCGATATTTTTAGAAGTTTCGTTACGAATGACTATTTCCATCACTTTGACACTGTAATCCAAACCATGAGGGAGTTATGTATAGCTTTTGAAACCATAAGAAAGTTATGTAAAAAAATGCTAAACCACAAGGGGGTAAAATGTAATTTGCCCTAAAATTTGGATGGAGAATCCATCATTAACATTTGACTTAGTCAATGAAGGGGGTAAAGTATATATATATATATTTTTATTTATTTATTTATTTAAAGTTTAGGGTCAAGGTCAAACGGGCAAACTGTAATTAACCCATGATTTTGCTATATTTCACAGCTTCACTACGAGATATAAATTGTAATAGAAGTTTAAAAAAATTCTTCCAAATCAAAAGCTTACATTACATCATTGGAAAATTAAAAAATTCCATAGGTGTGGCTAGCCACAACTAAAAAGTAACCTCATGAATCTTCTTTTTCTCTTTTTGAAAACTACCTTATTCTTACGGGGGCAAAAAGAAAATGTACTTTATTCCTCTTTATTTTTGCGTGACCCTAATTGATTTTTTTTCCCTTTTTTTTAGTTTCTTATTAGGGAAACCTGACCAGCTTAGCTTAGAAGGAAATTTTCTTCACAAAGAGTTCAAGTTGACAGTAACTGTCAAACTTATAGATTTGCTATTAGTAACACACAAAATATGGCGAATAATGCGGGGTTTCAGAATCTTTAACAGCCAAATCCATTTTTTATTTGTTAATTGATCAAAAGAACATTTGAATAACTTTCATCAACCTAATTTGGGGTTCGAGAAACGTTAACTACCTAATCCATTACTTTTATGATCAACTAATAAAAAAAAGATTAAATTTTTATATATTAACAATGTATATACCATCATTATTGAATGCATAACAACTCATCTGAATTTAAATTTGAAATCTAAATTTTACTTATATATCATGCATCTAACCGGGATAGTTCATACACTATCAATGCATATAAAATTTACCCTAAAAAATCCAAAAAGAGTTGAATCACTTATATGTGTTGTACCAATACTCTAACAATGGTGCACTGCAAGTGGATGCTTAATTTCATAAAGTAATTAGTGAGTTTTGTTAAGTAAATGATTAACTTGGTTGGGGGAGGGTAGAGTTGGGTTAGATGGTAAGGTTGAGTAATTCAAGACCTCCTAACTTTACTTAAAAAAAAAAAAGAGCTTGGTTATAAAATAGTAAAGATTAGTTATGTAATAATATTTTATTGCAGTAAACTTACTATCCTCTATACACTAAAGTTAAATTACTTTTTCTCTTTGTTTTTTTTTCCACTTTTTGTATTTATTTATTTATTTAACGCAAGTCGATACTTAACTTAAAAGACTTGCCATCAATTGTGAGAAACTCACCAAAAAGTACTTCCTTGCTCTTCTACTCTGCTTAAGCAATGCAATTTATCAATGGCAAATTAAGTTAAAACTATGCTTTAATCTGGTGTTTTGCATGTCCATAACCAAACATATCTTTACAGATCAATACGAGAAAGAGATTGGGAAAACATAAACACATAGAAAGAGATTGGGAAAAAACACATATACCTCTTTTAGTTGCTTGATTGAAAAAACCAGAGTGATAATCACACGGAGAAAATTGTTGAGAGATAGACAAGAAATGTACTAATGAGGTCGATTTGGTATATAGGTTGTTAGAAAGTGATGGACAACAAATTGTGGTAAGAATTTTGAGAAGCTACAATGAAAACTAAGGCAAAATATAGGGGAGAGCAGGATATATACTTTCTTATGTAGCTGCAAAATGGTGAAATCCCATTTTGGGTTAGTAGTTATCACACTTTATTCTTTGGCTCCTTGGATTGGTTAACCATCAGTTTACTCTTTTCGCAATCACTGTTCTAGAGGAAATGAAGTCAGCAGCTTATATTATAGAGACAAGTCAAGAATCAAAAACCTCAAAAAGAAAATCCTCAAAACAATCAAGAGGAGCAAAGTATGCTTTAGGCAAATGTGTTAGATCTCATCCAAGAAAGGAATATTGAAGTTCCAAATGGCAAAAGCCAGGTTAACATGTGAAACGCAAGATCTTCCAAAAATAGTTTTAATGTATAGTTTGTTCGATAGAGTTGGAAATTTCCAATTGAATAGAACAAAGCTTTTAGAGTAGATTATTTATCCTATTCATTAATGTCCATCACATACTACGCTAAACGGTAAGAACAACGCTGAGGAGTTGGCAATTTGGATTAGCAAGAAATTTTGAGAAAAAAAATGACTGCTAACCCGTCCACAATTTGTTTTGGCTGATCGCGTAAAAAGTATTTGTAGTATGAACCCATGGAATTAAAACAGAAAATACTTACAAAATCACCGTCTACAAACTTCCCACTCGGACTTAGTTGATCAAACAATCAGCCATATCACACGCCACTACCTGGCGGTGGTGGAGGTGGTGGTGGGCCACCTGGCGGCTAACGTAACATGTCCACAATCACCTATTTGTTTTGGCTAATGGTGTAAAACAATTAGCTAATGCTTCAATATTTGTAGTATGAACCCAAAGAATTAAAACAGAAAATACTTACAGTCTACAAATTTGCCACTTGGACTTGGTTGATCAAACAATGACGCGATGCTATCTTAGTGATACGAAGTAAGCAGATTGTCAGTACCATTATTTTATAATGGTATTTAATGTTTCGCAAAGGACAACACGTTCGATGATGTTGCGAAAATATTAGATAGTTATAGTATGCAAAATAGGGAATGGTTCAAGTTCTATTCAATTGTGTAAATTGGTATAATTTTGATATAAACGTGAATTATAATTACATTAAAAATATATTAATTTACATCGAAATTGTTGCGGAGTTCTATTATTACAGAGTTCGTTTTTAGAGTGGCCATTTTTTTATTGTTTTCCTAAACGACATAGGATAAACACACAAAAATAAGAAGATAGAATGCACCTTACAATTAAAACTCTGATCTTATTCATGCTCACTCTCGCATTGTGAGTTTAAACTTTTCAGACAAGAATACATACGCTTCACATTTTTCCATATATTCTTAAATAAAATATTTGATGTTGTGTCTTATCTTTTTATTTGTTCTATATTCTTAAATGATTCTTGTATAGGCCCACATAAATGATCATCTGCTAATTAGACACGTGGAATTATTCTTAACTATATAGTGATGGTAGCATATTCCATGTGTATGCAATGCTTTAAACATCATAATTAGTTCTTAATATCTTTAGCACTTTACTTGATAAGAAAATGACAAAGTTTTGATGTGTGAAAAGAAAATTGAAAAAGTTGGGAACTTAGGAATAGAACATCACTTCCATAAATTCAAGAGCTTTTGTGGCTAGGCTGTTTGCTTGGCCTTTTTAGGACAGAAATATTGAACTTAATCACTTCACAAGAAAGTGACAAAATTTCAGTATGCAAAAAGAAAAGAAAAGTTGAGAACTTAAGAATGTAGTTCACTTACATAAATTTAATAGATTTGAGTTTGGGTTTAGGCTATTTCCTTGGCCTGTTTTCCGCCAATAGTGCATGCTGTGAAATTTTTGTGTTCAGAAGAATAAAGAGTAATATAGGGCTTGTTCTTGATTGATTATTTTAACTGATTATAGATTTTGATTTTAGATAATCAGTTTTTGTGATGTTTTCAGTTGCTTTTGTATTCTGATTATATGTTTTTTAATAATAAAAAAATTAAAATTTATAATCATCCAAAGAATAACTTTAATTTGCTTATTCTGATTATTCTCCATAATCAGTTTCTACAATCAAATTTTGTAAAATCAAAAGCAACCCAGTATAAGGCATTGTTGGAGAAAGAAATGGTTGTGATATGCGCAAGGTTGACGAATTATTGTGATAACATCTTTGCGGGCTTACTCCTTGAAAGTCAATAACAATGACTCTTTCTTTAATGTCTTGCGGGCTTAATCCTTGAAAGTCTTGACATCTCCACACCCCCAAAAATAGTATCAGAGTCTTTCTTTAGATCATCAACCTGCTTTAGCCAATCAGTAACAATTGATTTAATTTATTCACCATTGTTTCTTGCTGCATCTACCGATCAGTAACATATTGTTTCTTGCTTTAATCTCATACATTTTTCTGCAAAAATCTGATAATGATGACAACATTTTGGGAAAGATCAAGAAAGACAGAGACTTGGAGTAGGGGTGACCATGGCATAGCTTTGAATTGAAATGAGACCGATACTTTGTTGAACTGGAATTAAAACCGAATTTTAGAAATCAGAATCAAAATCAGAACCTTGACTAAAGGTTTAGGCTTATGTTTACCAAAAACTTGAATTGAAACTGAAACCGGTGGTTTAGGACCAATTCAAACTATTTGAAAAAAAAAAAATACTTGTTATCTAAACCTATTCGGCCAATTTAGAGTCCAATATCAATAGTAAGCACCCAATGCCAATAGCCCCAATTCTACTCCAGCAATCCATTGTCCCGTCCCATTAATAAATCCAGACTTCATAACTAATTTAAATCCAAGACCATCTGGTCTAATCAATAGTGAGATATTTTTTTCATAAAGTTTGCAACATTTTTCTTTGTCTATGAAACATGATAATACAATAAATTTCTTACTTTTTTCTATATTCATTTTCAATTTTTATATAGTCATTTTTAAAGCAACGAGTGTTTAAGCATAACTAAAAGAATCGAAACCGTAATAAAAAGAAACTAAAATTGGAATCGGGACAAAATGGAACTAAAACTAGATTGGAACTAGAGGTTCAAGAACTATAACTGTAACTATTCCTGTAAGGGCCAATTCAAATTCCACTTTTTAGAAGAATTGAAATCTGCAATTCTGAAACTATAGCCATGTCTAACTTGAGGCTATTGCTGAGTTCACTCGCAAAAATAGAGAAAGTAGGAAGAGAGAAAAAAGAGAACAACTTCAAGGAAACTAGAGAGCTCTATTTTTTATTTTTCCCCTCATATATTTCACATTTTTCAAGGGAAATTATTTTTTACGAAAGAGGGAGTGACAACAAGTTAGTTGTCACAGCCAAAACTTTATGCTGTGACAACATTTTAGTAATTTTACTTATCACCTACTTAATTATTGACAAAAAACTTGTGTCATTAATGACAATAATAAAGTTTCCATAAAAAATTAATAATTTGGGACAATATGGATTATTGTCATTAAATGAACTTGTTTATGACAATATTAGGTGTTGTCGTTAGATTTTGTCACTAATTTTCATACTTCTAGTGGTGGCCTTATCGAAATGTAACGCAACAATCTTTCTAAGACATAGGAAGCAGTACTAGACATTAAGGAAGTGCAGCTTTCAATTATTGTTGCCTTTCGCTTGTTAATTTTTACCTTTACATGCTTATAAACTTAGCAACTAAATAACCACCATATGATAAAGAAATGCTCTTTGAAATAATAAGACCTGAGTCTTGTACCCCATTCATCATATTATGTATTTTATCATTTTTATTATTTTTACAACTAATCATAATTGGTAATTGTAATATTAATGACAAGTCAATTGTGAAATAAAGGAAAAATAGATATGGTAAAATTTTTTAGAATTAATAGAGCTTCATTTTTGTTTTGAATAACAAAATAGCTATTCATGATGAGTCAATCGATTGTTTCTGGAACATTGTTAATGCTATTAATGAACTAGGATTGTAGCTTTTTAGATATTGCTCAAAACCAAAAAAAAAAAGAAAAAAAGAAAAAAAAAAGGCCCTATTAGATGCAACTAAGGTTATGACTAACCTTTTGTAAAATGGCATTTAGATTGTGGTGCATCATTATCTTCACAACATTATTATTAAAGTAAGAAATTTAGTAAGATGTAATAATTTTAAATTTAAATAGAGATTATGTGTCAAATTTAAATCTCATAAAATAATGTTGTCAAATCTCTATTTAAATTTTAAATTTCCATTAGTAAGATGTAATAATTTTAAATTTAAATAGAGATTATGTGTCAAGGAAAAAGTAAAATTAACATGTTAAACACAAGATTTGCATCTTATTGTTTTATCAAAACATACTCCTTGACCAAATCATAATTGTTCTTCAGAATTCAAATTTCATGAAGACAGAGAAATTTTGTGTGTGTCTATAAGCGCCTCCAACCCTCCCAGTTAGATAGCTGTAAATTTCCACATGAAAGAAGGGGGAAAAAAAAGAAATTTTGGGAGAATGTTTGTCATGCTTTTTGTTTTAATTTAGAAATCATAACATCCAGGGGAAAGTTTCAGTAGGAATAGGCCATGTTACATGGAGTATTTAAAAATAAATAAATAAAACATAGCTTTTCTAAATCACCTACAAACCTAGCCCCACAAGTTCAAAGTGATAGTCGCACAAAGCAATTTTTTTTCTTCTTTGGTAAATATAAGTTTAAATAAGTTCGATTCTGATTACTATCATGGGTCAGTATATGCCTCTGGAATCATAAATTGTTTATAGAAGTTTCACTAACACAGCTCTCACATTGACGGCAGCGGAATTTGAATACACAACGTCTAATGAGAAAGTGATACATTCTTATCAATTAAATCAACTTGTATTGACAATCGTACAAAACAATAAAATGACAACCAATGAAACAAGCACAACAAAACAGCAACTACGACTAACAATTAAGTGAAAATTTGTAGGACTAAGCTCCGAATTCCTCTTGGATTTTTCGACCTTGCGACAGATAGCCAAACAAAATTGGACATCGTGAATCATTCTCTGGATAATCACCTGCTCATGTTGAAATATTTTCTGATTACTTCCCCGCTGGATATGGTAAAGTGTTACGCCAATGCCAACTTACAAACCCGATGGCGGAAAGAATTAGTACAATGATGGCACCCGCACCACCATTCTAATTCTACTGACCATGGATAACAGACTGTGAACAGTAAACATAGAGCTTGAATTTGGTCCCAGACCTGGTACGAAATCGAACACTCAAAAAGAACAAGTGATCACATGTTCTCTCACGTAGAACAGACAAGTCAGAGTCGACAATGCCCCAATCTTTAAGTCTATTCAATGTGGGTAGTCTGCCTCGACAAACAGGCGCCACAAAATGAACGTCAAATAAGGGATATAGCAAGAAGGAAATGATTATTTCCTACCCATTAACTTTCTTCCTTTTTCTTTCTCTTTGGTACCATATGCATTATGGACACGTCCCTACGTGAAGGAAATCTTTTTCAAGGGCAATAGAGGCCAGGGGCGAAGCTACAATTATAAAATGACTTACAAAAAATTTACCCTTCTTTTATTTTGCCCATTCTTGCCCACCTTGAATTTTCAAAATATTTGATCTAGACCCACAATTGTCCCACAAAAGTATTAAAATTTTTCACAATTTCCCTTACCATTTCTACGATGGAAGTTTGAAACAACGCATGATGCTTTTTCTAGTTTCATTCTAATAAATTTTATTTACTTAAAATTGAATTTCACTTATATGTCCAACTATACGAATTAGAAGTGAATCAAATATTTATTTGACTGTTTGATTGTATACACATTATCTACCCATATGTGTAATATTAATAATTCTACAATTTTATACTATTAGCTAGATAACTTAATAGCTACAATTCATAATAAATAAGAAGCTATAAAAAAATTATTTTATTTTTGTAATATTGAATAAATTGATTCATGTCTACTAAACTTATAATAAACACCAAGTTGCACCAAAAGTTCACAAATCATATGCTATGAGTTTAACCTAAAATTATGGCATCTCTTAAATTAAGATCCTAACTCCGCAACTAATAGAAACCTGATTTCTCAACTTTTCTTCAATTCCTTAATTCTCTTCTTTTCTTCCTTGGTTTGGTTCTATATATCAGAGCACTTCCTTCTAATAGTACACACTACACCATTAAACCTATATTAAAATATACACAACTATTTGACTGGGGGATGGTTGCATTTGAACAAATATATTCAATAATTTCGCATGTTAACTTCAAATTTTTGTTTTGCATCTTTATTTTCTTTTATGGAATGAGATCTAGCAATTGTGGGGCTAACAAATTGGGCAGAATAATACCTTGCTCTACTAGATTGTTTTGGTTTTTTTTTTTTTGGGCCTAATGTCAACTTCAATAGTCTTTTGTCGGATGAGATCTAGCGATTGTGGGGCTAACGAAATTGGCCGGAAGCATTCTTTGCTCCACGAGATTGTTTTGAGATTATTCTTTTCGAAGCTTGGAATCTTGACTTTTTTCCAACAATAGACAGATTGGAATAAATTAAACCTAATCCTCAAACCAACCTAAAAGGCAAGACTTCCAGGTTAGTCCAAGGGACTTAAATCCTGCCACTCAGACTCTTACTGGACCGATATGGGAGAAAGGGGCAGGGAAAACACCGACTCGGGGAGTAGCTGTTAACCCTTCGAATTCTTGACTTGTACCCATTAAATTCATTACATTTGCAGTACCCTGGGCCCCAACCAGGAGTCCCACATCTGTGGGGAGAGGACTAATGTGTTGATATGTAACCCTGGGTCCCTTAGGTTGATGTATAATATAAGGCTCATTAAGTTATTAATAATTTTGGATTAACTATTTTGAATTCATGATTTCAATTTAAAAAATTATTCAACTAGTCTAGTGGATTCAGGGTTATGGAAGGATTTGGGACATGCACGGTTGGCTTTAGGTGCAGTTATCGTACTCTTTTTATGATTTAGTGTGCACTCACTTAACTTTATTTTATTTCATAATTTGACGTGCACTCACATAGTTTTATCCCAAAAACGTTATAGAACATCATTTCCAGTAGAAAAGTAAGAGTGATAAGAAAAAGACAGAAGTGATGATTACCCTTCCAAAGGCAATAGGATAAGAGTGTTATGCTGGGATTCCTGTTCTCAGTTACACTAGAAAGCATCTTCTCTCCCCTATAAATTTGCCTTAATTCTTATTGTAGTTTCTCAACTACTTAACAAATATTTTTGTTAGGTAATAAAACATTATAAGACATAGCTACTATATTACTAATGTTTAATGTAACTAAGCTTTAAAATTTGAGGATGAATATGGTATAGGTTTAAAAATTTAGATCCAAACGCATAAATATCAGATTGGTTTGAATTGGGCTTTTGTAAGATAGATTCACGCGACATACCCATGCAAATCTAAACTATACTTAAACATAAACAAAATTTTGACCTGAGGGTTGGACAAACGGGATTTGGGACAGGCACAATTACGTTTTAATCCAATTTGGTACAATTATTATTGTTATTATATTATTTGATGGACAATCAAATCATATTTATCCATAAAAATGTTGGTATACAATATACACGACTAAAATATTTTATATATATTTAATACAATAATGTAGTCTAATGCACACTAAATATTATAGCAAATACAACAAGCAAGCGGAACTAGACATGACATAACCATGCAACAAGTGAGTGTACTTATATACGGATGTAAGAGGGGCAAGTGCCATCCTAAGGTTTCAAAAATTCTTTTATATACTCAAAAATTTGTTAATACTTCACGTATATCTTTGTATATTAGGATCCAAGAGCGGAATAAACAACTATTGAGATATCAAGTACACAACAATTTAATGAGGAACAAGCCATAAGTATGAAAGATAAACGACACACAATATTTGACGTGGTTCGGTTCCACCATTGAGCCTACGTCCACGGAGAGAAACCTGTTCTTTATTATGAGAGGAAAACCCTATACAAGAATACAACTTGAGCCCATGCCCAAGCCCAAACCCAACCCTTGTATACCATCTCTTATCTCCGAAGAACCCTCACTCACCATTTATGTATAAAGGCCTACATGTTGCCTCTTGTGTGCCCCCATTGTGTTGTCCGTTGTTAAGTATGCCACCCCCATTTAATTGATAATATTAATTTGGCCAAATCCAAATAATAATAGGAACCAAATTTTAATTCCTAGATTTATATAGAATAGGAAATAACTTCTATTTCTAAATTAATAATAATATTCCTTGGCTACTACTTCAAGTAACTAAAACCAATTAAGAAACTAGTTACTTCCACACAAAACAAGAAATCTACCTAAAGAAATTAAACCAATTTCCTAACATTGTAGAAATTAGGTCTTGCCCTCCCAAGATTTTAAAAGTCCTTCTATATCCCCACAAAATACTAAAATTTTTCACTTATTTCCTTCTAAACATTAGATTTAGTCCCTCAAATTTTTTTACAAAAAAATATAAGAGTGCCCCTTAAGTGTACATCCTTATAAATATTCTTGTCCATCCAAATCCCGAACTTTAGTTCTACTTCTGTATGTTTTACATATTAGACGTGGATATGTTGAACAATGAATATAACAAGTAAGATAATGTCTTTCACATGTTAACTCCAAGTTTGCCTTTTGCATCTTCAACATTCCTTTTTCAGAATGAGATCTAGCGATTGTGGGGCTAACGAAATTGCCAGAAGCATTCTTTGCTTCACCACAGTGTTTTGAATATTACTTTTTGAGGCTTTGATTCTTGACTTGTCTCCATAATAGTCGTTGTGGAACTTCATTTCCCTTGCAACAGTAAAAGTGACAGGGAAAAGAATAAAAGTGGTGG
>NW_020863020.1:0-70071 GCF_003713205.1 Coffea eugenioides
AGTGTCAGTTCAAAAGGTGAATCAGCAAAAGAGTTGTGTCTTGGCTCATGCCAATTTTCCGTGGAGTAGGAAGCAGAGTATTGCGGAGATGACTGGTTTTCAGTCGAGGGAGTTTCCAGTCAAATATTTGGGATGTCCTTTATATGCAGGGCGGCGGAGGAGATGCTACTTTGCAGGGGTTTGTGAATCGATCATGAGTAAAGTGTTGTCATGGAAAGGGAGGCTACTTTCGCATGGCGGTAAATTAACTCTTCTCAAGAACGTCCTCTCCTCTATGCCTATTCACATATTCGCTGCATCAACCCTTCCTAAGTCGATATTCGGCATGATGGAGAGAATTTTTGCTAATTTTCTATGGAGCTCCTCAGAGGCTGGGCCACGGTTCCACTGGATTAAGTGGGACCAGTTGTGCACCTCATACGACAGGGGGGGTGCTGGTTTGAGGTCCCTTAGGCACGTTTTTGATGCATTTTCCATGAGACTATGGTGGCACTTCCGGTTGCGGTAATCGTTATGGGCTGAGTTCATGAACCAAAAATAGTCCCAGTCTTCATCCTTGCTTTGCTGATATTTCGCCCGGGGATTCGTGGACTTGGAAGAGGATGGTGGCTATCCAGGGTGTAGTGGAGCAACACATCCACTGGGTTTTGGCTAGGGAAAGTGTTAGTTTCTGGCATGACAACTGGTTGGGGACAGGACCGTTGTGTCGTCATGTGGATACTTTTCAGGAATGTAATGTCTCCGAGTTTGTGGAACAGGGTGGCTGGAATGTACAACGGTTGAGCGAGATGGCGCCTGGCAGTTGGGTGGGAAGGATTATGGGAGTGGTGCCTCCTTCACTGGACCGAGATGATTCCATGGTTTGGGCTCCCAGTATCTCCGGTGCATTCTCATTAGCATCAGCCTACTGGATCTCTCGAGAGGGTGGAAATCGCTCTTGGCTCTACTCACGGCTCTGGCTTCCCGGGCTACCGCTGAAGGTTTCATTTTTCATGCTAAGATTGGTAGGGTTCCGTTTGCCGGTGATGGATAGGTTGCATAAACTTGGTATCCACGGCCCTTCTCGGTGTTTTTGCTGCCTATATCCATGTCAAGAGTCCATTGATCACATTTTCTGCACTGGGGTGGCGGCAAAGCAGATTTGGGGATATTTCGAAGGGGTTATTGGTGGGTTTCGGGATTCCTATACGCTACGACACAAGTTGGTTAGCTGGTGGTTGAGGCCTACTCGAAACCGATATCTGCTATATCTGTTCCGTGTATTGCTGTCCTTAATCTGTTGGAATTCGTAGAAGATGCGAAACTCGTTTGTATTTGATGACCATTTGCAGCCCGTGGCTCAAGTTTGCGCGGCAATCTTTGGGGATCTTAGGGACATTTTTCTCCATAGGTTTCAGGGACGCAGGCCCCTTGGTCAGGATTGGCCAGGTTTCTATGGTATGGTGGGTGGTTTGCACAGGGTTTCCAGGACCTTGGTGGTTCGATGGAGTTGCCCCGATTCCCTGATGGTAAAGCTGAACTCGGATGGTTGCTCTCGGGGTAATCCGGGAGTGAGCGAAGGTGGGGGGTGCTTCGGTGCTCGGAAGGAAGGTTTCTGTTGGGGTACTCGTGCTTCTTTGGGGAGATGACGAGTTTGCAGGCTGAATTGAAGGCGTTGACGTTTGGTGTTAGATTGGCTATTGCAAGTGGATACTCCAGTTTACACTTGGAATCTGACTCTTTCACTCTAGTTCAGATCATTCAAGGGAAGGCTCGGTGCCCATGGCGTTCGCAAGGGGACCTACAAGACCTGTTACAGGTCAGCAGGTTTGTTAGAAGGGTGTCACACTGCTTTCGGGAAGCGAATAGGCCGGCTGATCGCCTTGCCAGTGTTGGTGCGGATTCAGGACAGACGATAACATATCATTCTTTGCGTGATTTGCCTTCCTTGGTGAGAGGTGACGTCTCCCTTGATCAGTTGGGTGTTCCAAGCCTGCGTCGAGTTAGGGCATAGGTTAAGGTTGTGCTAGCAATGGCTTTACACTCCATGTATGCTCTCCTTGATTTGATCAAATAAATAAGAGAAGTACTTTCGTTAAAAAATATATATATATATTAGGTATTGTTGTTGACCTAATAATGGAGTCTGATTGTAATAGTATTTGGTCAAAATCTACTAGTCATTTCAATTTGGTTTTTACCACAACTTTAACTTACTTTCAAGGGAATAAAATAATTCTGAAATATTTATTATGTTAATAACTGTGACTTTTCAGGACTGTAGGTAAATGATATATCTTGCCACAAGTTTTTTTCATATTGAAATGTTTCTTTTCTTGTAATTATCCAGAAATTTTATGTCAAAAGCAAGCATGCCTACCCTAATATATGAACTCATTTGGTTTTCTCTAGTAGTAGTACATAATGCATGACTAGAATGTAATAGGAGTGATCTCCTTTTCTTTCCTGCTTTTCCTAGGATCTTCTTTGAATTGTTATACAAGGACAATCATCTAATTTAAATGGATATACATGCCGCTATTAAAATGGAGAAGTGTTATAATAGTCAGCACCAAATAATTAGTGACTGTACAATTTGTCACCAGCTGATTAATCATGGAGTGAGCTCTTCATTAGTGGACAAACTGAAACTAGAGATGCAAAAGTTTTTCAATTTGACGATTGAAGAGAAGAAGAGATTTGCCCAAGAACCGGGCGATGTAGAAGGATATGGACAGGCCTTTGTTGTATCTGAGGAACAAAAACTTGACTGGGCTGACATGTTTTACATGGTCACTCTGCCAACTCACTTGAGAAAACCTCATTTACTTCCCAACCTTCCTCTTCCATTCAGGTACAAGAAAATTTGCACACACATTCATATCATTGTATTTAGGATGCATTTGACAAAATTGAAGTTTGAAAACTGAAATCTGAAATTTGAATCCATTAATTTATTGAATTATTAAGTATTAAATCAAATACATTTGAGTGTATATCACATTCGGTGATAAGTGAAAAATTTATCACTTATTTTTTATAGCAAGTTTTGCCTAAAAAATTTAATGACACTTAATTAATTCAGATGTTTAATTTTTGGTTATCAAATGTATTTGAATATATTAAGATCTAAATACATTAAATTTAAATGATGAATTGTGTTGTCAAACACATGAGGACTATAGTAACATCACACACAGTATAACTTTTGAAAGTCATAAGCGTCTAAAATTCTCTACACTTGTCTAAAATTTTAAAATTTTGTGGGTGAAAATACTTAAAAGCTAGGGATAAGATGATCATAGACTAGTCATAGGGTAAGAAAAGAAGTGGTTAGTAGCAGTCTGTAACTTTGCAAATCACCGTACCTGTAATCTTTCTATTTTCTTTTACATAAATTGTCAACATCTTGATATATATAAAGAAACTGAAAGTCTAGAATCGAAATTGTAAAGAGATATAATGATGATTTTTATGATTTATAAACTGGATTTACAATAAGAGACATTATTTAAGTGTGGCGGTTTGATTCTTTCATGTATTTTAATTGATGGAAATATGAACATTTTGGTCCTTTATTATAGCACTGGTGGTTAATTTGGTTCTTTATATACTACCGCTTGCTAATTTATTCCTTATCTCCTCTGCTCCTTTATTTCTACAGTGGCAATGTCGATTATCTTTGTAATACCAACATTGCATGGAAGTTTATGAATTAAGGGTTGTAATTAGAGATTTGGGAAAATTAGGAGAGGGGAAATCGATAGATTACAAATACTGTATTGATTTTATTTTATGGAAATTAGGGATTAATTGGTAGACGGAAGCAATAAATCTTCATCACTGAAATAAAGGACTTGAACTATATAATTCCCTTCTAATAAGCAAAGTAATAAAGGACTTGATGAGGTAATTAAGAACTTTGTCTTAAATCTTAAAGAACAGTAAATAAAGAAAGATGTAGATAATGGTTATGCAGCATCTTAATCACTGTTTGTGAATTTTGTTTTGTGGAAAAAAATAATAATATATGTCTCATTCAGTTGTTGAGGGGTAAAAAGGACGATAACCACTCAATTATTCTTTATTCTAGGTCACAATTTGTTTATAAAAAGTATTCCATTGATGACTAAAATGCTTTATTCAGAAAAAAAAATTTGATAATGCTGGTAGGTAGGCTGCCAGAACTAAACATATAATTGGTTAACAGAAAAAAGCTTTTACATATAATTGAAACCGAGGAGGCAATAATAAAGCCAAATGCTGTTACATGAAAAATTGTAGCAGAGAATATTCGAGTGTACGTAATATATATATATTTTTTATTATGTAGATGCATTTATTTGGAAGTCATACTGTCTTAGGGGCCGATGTACGACATGAAACATCAAATGTTATTCCTTCAATAAAATTCCATGTGTAATGATCAAGACAGCTTATCAACCACTCCTTCAAAGAAAGAATAAAAAAAGACAAATTATCAACTTGCACCGCCCAGAAAATGAGGCAAGGTCAAAGTGTAGCTTTCATCCCAAAATTTAACTTTTCACAAATTTTTGCCTAAACTTTTAACTTTGGCTACTTTGTCAGAGTTAAACGAATGTTGTTTATTGGTCGAATATTGACTACTTTAATAGAACACGCATCTTTATAAAGTCAAAAAAAACATAAAATATATGGATGAAAAGGTCTTATATTGAAAAAATTTGGGCATAATAACTTCAAAATTAGTATTGTACATGCCCTTACACCCCACCCTCCAAATTATTGCTTACCTGTGATGTACGAGTGGTAAAATTCAAACTACTTTCCTTTCGTCATTTTGAAAAAAGTACTTGCTCTTTTTCCCAATAAATTTGTTTTGATTTTCAGAAACGAATTTACTTTTTGTCTTGATTTCAATGCTAATTACACGAGTTACTTACAAATCATGTCCTGGATCTATCAGGGTATTGCTTCTGAATTCTATCTCCAATGTTTTTGGGGCATAACAGTAGTTATAGGTGGACTCACAAGATTACCCTGTTAACCATATCCTATTATTGAGCCTAATTGAACTTTTAAGAGAATGTATGCTACATAGTACACAGTTGGGAATAATGTCACGTTTTTTAACAGAGATGCAGACTGCGACAAATGGGATTTACAAGAGTGTTGAGCATCGGGCAACTGTGAATTTGCACAACGAAAGGCTTTCCATTGCAACGTTCTTTTCCCCAAAACTGGATGGTGACATGGGTCCAGCGCCAAGTCTTACCACCCCTGAAAATCCAGCAATTTTCAGAAGAATTAGTATGATTGACTATTTAAAAGCGTTTTTTTCCCGTGAACTAGATGGGAAATCATTCATTGACGCAATGAGGACCCAAATCGAAGACTTTTAGGCTCTTAGTCCCTTTATGATTTTTCTCTTTGAAACTTATGTACACCGTTGATATGGGGTCCCCTCTTCATTGCCTGCCCCAACTTTCATTCACCACAATATGTATAATTGTTTAAGAATTAATCCTGTATATACTGTATATGCTATTAAATTCGAATGCATGACAACTAATATTAATTTAAATTTAAAATTCAAAATTTGAAACAAATAGTATGCATTCAGATTTAATATTGTATACATTATTAATGTATAGAAAATTAATCTATTTTTAAATATAAAAGAGAATGATGAGTAATTGTATGTGCTATCAACGGCGTATTAGAAGTCACTCTTTATGCCAGATCTTGATAAGGGGAACCAAAAAAAAAAAACTCTTTGCTATTTTACCTTTTTCCTCTAGTACTTATTTTAGGCACAATTATAAATCTTTGAATATATTGCTATTCCATAAGTACTCTTTGTATTAAATTCAAATTTTGGGTTTTTCTTTTATGTCCTTAAAAGTATAGCACAGAATAAGCATATAAAATAGAAAGGATGGACTCGCTATAAATTTCAATTATTATTATTTATTTTTTGAGTTATAAAATTTTGTTCAAATAAGTGGAAAATAGATCCATCTTCTATCGTGTGTCCTGAATAGAATAATTCTTAAAGTTTTAAACCTTGTTACTTGACTACATCTCAACCATCAATGATTTGCAAAGATTTGCTGATTAGACAATTATATATTAAGTATTGTGAGGAGACGGTTCAGGAGCGATCGGTCTGATGACCGCTCTTGCCCCTAATCCCACTCCGTTGCGTGATCCATCATCGAGGTGATTGACTGAGGCACGACAATTCGTCCTTGAGACTTCATCTTCATGGTTTCATTATTCAAAGCTAGAAATGAAATCATTCAATGCTATAGGTCACCTAACCATAGGGCAGCATAGATGCCAACTTTATTCACTTTCATTCTAAATTGGCCCTTCTAATGGCACGGGAATTAAGAGATGGAGAGGGGTCACGATTGGTAAGTATGCCCGCCCTGTAGGTATAGAAATGGGGCGGAGAGAAATGCGGAGTGGGAGTTGGGGTTGCGGGAATTTGTCTCAGTACTATCCCCACCTATAAATTAAATAAATTAATTAATACGTAACTATATTTGTCAATATCTATGTACATATTATATATAGTAGGGGTGGTGGGGATTTGTATCGGTACTATCCCCACCTCTACATATATATATATATAGACACACACACATACACATACAGACATATACATTATAATTTGAAAACTCATGATATCATGATTTGTGTGGTAAAATGATGATTTTGTTATTTTTAGTTTTTTTTTTTTTTTTGTGTATTGCATGTTTGCAATAAGATAATAATAGTAGCAGATATTACTTTAGTTATGCTAATAAATACGGAGAAATATTTTTAAAAGATTAAAGTATATTTTAAACTTAATTTCATGTTGAATTTTAGTTAAAAGTTCAAAAGATTGATTTATATAGTTATTTGTTGATATTATATATGAAAAATTATGAAAAATAGAAGTTTATTTTGAACGACCCATTGGGGCACCCATATTGGGTAGTGGGGTGGGGGTAGGGGGGATAGCTTAGGGCAAGGGGAAGTTTTTAAAGCACAGGAGGGGAGACGGGAGAGGGTTCTCTAATTCCAAATCCATCTTGTTGTCATTCCTAGTCACCAATTCTTTAAAACCTAGAAATTTTAGTTTTCCCTCACATAAGGTTTGAAGTAAATGTTAACTTCTACCTCCAAAAAAATTTCTATAAAATATTATTATAAAATTAAATGTTATTTGTATAAACTGTTTTTCGATCAAAGTAATTGTTATGCTTCCTTCTACATAGGTAACATAGCAAGGCCAGTATAATTTCAATAAAACATTTAAGGATAATCTAAAATTTGGATAAACATCATGAAGTGAAGGTGATGAACCATTTTCAAGGACAATAGCTAATAGACTATTAAAAGTCAATTTTGAAGTTTGGAACAACAAAACTTGCTTTCTTCATGTGCCCAAGATGAGTTTTTTTAGATTTTGATTATCAGATTTGGAATTTTTTGGATCTATTCGATAGAGCTCACCATATTATCTTGTTTTTTGATATCTGTGTATGTTTAATGATGTAATTTCTATCATTAATGCAAATTTTAATAAAACTATGATATTTTATATAAAAAATGGAGGTAATTATCCAGGGGTTTACCAAGTCAACATAATTTGTGGGCCCAAGGGATTTGACAAGGTTTAATTTATATTGTATAGTATAGGTATTTTATAGGTATTTTAATGGATAGGGTTTGATTTAGATCTCTTTGATCTACATTCATACTTATTAAATTTAGTTAGACCCAAACCCATACCCAACCCCTTATGGGTTTGAAAAAGTAAACTCAAACTCGAGCCCTCATAGGTTTAGGTATTCAACGGGTATTCGTGAATACTTTTTTGAACATCCAATGAAGAATCAAAGTAAAAATATTTTGAAAATATATAGAGTTAAAAAATAACATAAATATCATCCAATTTTTATTTTCAAATAATAAAATCAACATTCATGATGTTGAACACATTATTATGAACTCAAAGAAAAAATTATTATCAACTAAAACTATTTGTTTTCAAAGTTTCATCTGTGTCTATATTCAATCTTTTATTTATTTGCTTTCATTTTTTCTTTTTTTTCTTGAAAATGTTTGTACTAATTATAATGACATAGAATATTAGGTTATTTTCCGAATTTACTGATACATACACACACATAGAATATTGCATGGGTATTGGTAGGGTCTAATTTGGATTTGAATTTGGATCTAAATCATAGAAAACCATACTCCACCCAAATTCATGATTCTCTTACGGGATCTAGATTTGGTTAGGGTCTGGGTTAATAAATTAAACCTAAACCCTACTCAGATATACTGGGTTTGGATTTGATTTGGATAAAATCCGACCCATTGACATACCTAGTTCGGTACCATAGGCTACCCTTAAAACAGTGCGTTTAGGTGAAATATGGATGAAATTAATTGGAATAGCACCTTTTTAATTAGATAAGACATCATTGTCAGCCTATAATCTAGTTCCGTAAACAACTACTTTTATAATCCAAATCTAGAACGTTGCATTCGATTAATAATAAACAATAATGTTGATTAATGAAACATACGGTGGCATGAATAATTGAAGAGTGCACCTATCTTTTATTATGTTCCGTGAATAGAAGAATCCGAAAAGTTTTAAACCTCTTGTGTCGCGCCCCACTTTTTGAATGATATTGTGTGAATTGTGTGGTGTGTGGTGTGCAATGTGTGAACGTGTGCAAAATGAAAAGTAAAAGGCCATGGGACTTAGAATGCGACGATTTGGCCAAGAGAAGTTCAAAAGGGTTTTTTGTATCAAAAATGGAGTCGCCACTTGGTATAGAGTTAGGGTGTACCAAGTCACCCAAAAATGATTTTTGTTTTTTTGAATAAAAAAGTAAATAAACCCTTTTTGAGAACTTTCGGGTCTACGTAACCAGAAGAGGGATCGGGGGTCACATTTGACGAAGGGGAAGGCAAGGATAAAAATCCAAGGCACCCCTTCGACCTAGCCAAGGCTAGTTGCGTGACTTGAACCAATTTTTCCTAATTTTTCTACCCAAGGTATGTATCGCGTATTGGATATGTCTATATGAATGCAAAAACCTAGACCTAGGGGGATTGGGGGAAATTTCTCTTCAAAGGTTGAGTGGTGCCAATCACATTAATTGTGAAGCCCAATAATGATCCTTTTGGAGAGGTCACACCTAAACCTAAATGATGTGAAAAATGAGTGGAATGCATGCCATGTGAAAGTGTGAGTTTGTGTGAAGTGATAAAAATGATAAAAGTAATAAGATAAGAGTGAAGGTGTGCAAATGTAGATGAAAGTACTCGTGTGCGAGTGAAGATAAAAATGTTCGTGTGCAAGTGAAGATAAAAGGGTTCGTGTGCAAGTGGAGACAAAAAAAAGTGTTCGTGTGCAAGTGAAGGTGATAAAAAGGTGCATGTGAGCAAATGAGACAAAAGTGAAAGTGTAATGATAGAGTGGATTGAGAATGCATGAGCCTAGGGAATTCATGCATATTGGGTACGGGGAGACCTAAATCGTGACTTGATTTTCCCTTTGATTAGAAGGCGAAACTAGCGTGCTAAGGCTATCGAGTAGCCACACTCGCTCGTTTCCCTTATCGGAAGGGGACACTCAAGCAAAATGAACCCTATAACTAGCATGAAATGCAAAAATCCTAAAATGGAGGGAAAACGGGTTCGAGGATCATGCCAAATGATAAAACTAAGGAAAATGCGTGATATGTGGTGAACAAGCAAATGATGTGCTAACGAGGGGAAATCCCTAAGGGTCTAGCGTTGGACTAGCCCATTCTATGAATTCCGACTAGCGTTGGACTAGCGGAAACGTACATTCATCCATCACATTCATTCATGGCTATGAAAGCAAGTAGACATGCCAAAACGCTCGTAAACACGTAGCACGTAGCACTTAGCATGCTCGTCTAGATGCAAGAGCCTACTAAAGCAATTTAACATGTAACAACAAAAGCAAACAACCAAGGGGAAGGGGAAATTGACCAGATGCTCTTCGAGCCCTATCTATTACAAGCCAAGAGGTGTACACATACCCCATAAAAGCATAAAGGGGAAGGGGAAATGGACCAGATGCTCTCCGAACCCTATCTATTACAAGCCAAGAGGTGTACACATACCCCATAATGAATAACTTAAACAAAAGCGAAAAGTAAATGAACTAATTGGAAGAAATTTAGACAAGGCAAAGAAAGCGAAGTAGACATGCATATCCACATAGCACATAGGAGCACATAAGGTCGAATGAAGTGCAAATAAAAGGGTAGAGTGTACCTCCCTTGAAATTGGGGCCCAATGAAGTGAAATCACTTATTTATCCTCTAAAATAAAAGAAATGGTCAAGGTACCAATTTATTTAAGAAAAATTAAAAGAAATGTGCAAAGTAAAGCTCACTTGATCATAAAGTCCCCAAAGTCATGATTTAAGTGAAATTGAAACAAAGTATAGTAATTAATCAAAACAAACAAGCAATGAAGTTGCAAAAGTTAAAGCTACCAAGGACCAAATTGAGAAGTTATTCAAATGGTTGGGCCATAGAAGCATTAGATGGAAGCCAAAGGGTTGGAGTGCAATTTTTGAAAGTCATTTTTCATGCAAGCTTCATGCAACCACGTAAGAAACCAAGCTTCTGCAACATTTTTGCTCTTAAACCCCCAGCAGCCAAACAAACATCCAAATGCAACTTGCTTAAAAAAAAAGGCAAAATAACAATTCTTTGATCAAAATCCTAGCGTGAAACTAAGCCACAAAACCCATAACCTCAACATCAAACAAACCAGAAAAAACATAAAGGGAACTGACGCAGCTTTCTTAGAAATTTCTGTACAAAATGGTTCGGCAGCCTATATGCTTGTTTTCCAGCAGACATTTGAACATGATGCAAGTGCTTTTGAGGCTCCAAACACCCAAAACTAATCTAAGCCTCATGACATACAAATTCAAGATTCAAACAACCCAAAATATAGCTGGAAACTGATGCAAAATTCTGGAAAGAAAATCATGCAAAGACAGCTTAGCAACTTAAAACTCATTTTCCAGCCAAGACTTATCATGCAAACCAGACTTTTGATTCTACTATATGGCTTTGGTTGGATATTTGCCAACCCCAACATCACAATCCTAAACCACCAAAAAGGTTACATAATGATCACAATCCAGATGACCATAAAACGTGGAAATATATCATGCCAAACTTCTAAAAGTCATGCAGAATGGTTTCGGCAGCCTGCTTGTTTGCTTCAGCAAAGGATTCAATCATGATTCAAACATGCAAATATGCAAACTCAAACCCCCAGCCTTCCATTGCTTCCCTCCAACACACGATCAAACATGACACTAGAGTGCAAAACTCAACTAGCAACCAAGGGAAAGGAAACGCAGCAGAGAAAAGAAAGAAAAAATGCAGCAGCTTTTGCTTGCTGTGTTTTTGAAAGGAGGAACTTTTAAATAACTTGGTAACTTCAGCAATTTCATACCATGAGTTTCCAACAAACTTTTAGTTTCAAAATACATCAGAAATGATCTACATTCACGCTAAACTCTGACCCAAACAAATCAGGAAACAAGTCGCAAACTTCTGCATTTTCAAATTACAACATTGCCGCAGCTTTATCAAGAAAAGCAGAAAATTTTACAGCCCAAGATTCACTATGTTCACCATGAATGCACACCTAGACAAGCAAAAAAAAGATTTCGGGGATAGAGAGGGGCCAAAATATGCATTTTCCGAACACCTTACAGAGCCCAGGCGAGGAGTTTATGCAAAGAAACATAAAAAATGAGTAAATATAGCTTAAACGTTCCCAGGAGATGCAACAAAGCTACATAATCTGAATGCCCTGCATGCTTGTCCAAATCCTAAACTCTAATCCTTCAGAATATCGGACCCAAACCAGGAAATGAATACTAAATGCATGATTAACATCTAAGTCCCTCCCAGTTGCAAGATGCATTCACAAATAATTTTCTTCACTGATTTGTTTGACAACTTTTGCAGGGAACGAACTGTTAGCATGTGATAAACTTAACATGGAGAACGATCCCAAAGATTCACCAGGCTTCCTAGACTTATCACCACAACATAACACTGAACACCTAACGGGGAAAAGAAAACAGAAATCTGAGCAGAAGAAACAATTCGTTAGACCTGAGATTCACTCTTTAAATTCAAAGCTAAGGACTTCTCCAAATACAGTTTTAAAACAGATATTGGCATGGCATCATAGTCAGGCAGCAAATAAAAATCAAGCATGTCAAACCAGCCGCAATTTCGACAACCCAAAGAAAGGACCTTTTGCAACAAACCGAGAGTTTCTGTTTCTGAATGACCATACGAGAACAGAAACAAAGGTAACGGGTTTCTACTTCTGATGAAACCAGTGATGGTGTCATCGAAAACCAGGGAAAGCTTGTAACTCCGCCATCAAACATCTCAGGTAAGCAAAAGAAACATAGAAAGGAAGCAACTTTACCAGTAAAGATGCAAAGAAAGATGCGGTTTCACCTTGATGCGCAGTATCCTCCGACAGATGAAGCTTCGCTTCAGCAGGCCCTGGAACTCTTTGCCTCTGGCTTTCTAGTTTCTCCAAAAGCCCGCAACCTTCCTTAGCTCCTTCACCGCCCAGATTACCTCGACTTTCCTCTCAGACCTCTGACCCTCTTTCTCAAACTCAAACCGCCAGGACCTCTCCTTCTTCCTCCCTCTAGTTTTCTTTTTTTCTTCTATCGCTCCTCAGGCTCCCTAGACCTAGCCGTGAGTCCCTTCTCTCTTGCGGCTCCTGTCAGAATTACCAAACCCAATTCACCAAAAAAACTCTATCCCACGGCCCCCCTCTGGTTTCCAGCCGTCACTTCCCAGCTTTTCCTTTTGCTGTTTTTTCCTTTTTTTCGTCCCTCGCTCTCTCTTCGTCCGTTAATGCTCTCCAAAAAAACCCCCTTGCTCACCGAAAACTCTCCTTTTTCCTTCTGCCGTTCACTCTTTCTGCCCGTAGGCTCTCTTGATTTTTCCTTTTTCCGTTTCTCCCCCCAAAAACCCCTTCTTTCGGCTGCTGCTTTCATTTGCTTTTTATATGGAACTCCCAAACTCATAAACCCTGCTCTCAATGGCCAGCAATCAACCTCCTCTCAGCCCCTTATCTTAGCCACCCGATGGGCATTGAGGTTGTGCCTTGCACGCTGCAAAAAAAATGCAGCGTGCATGCTGCGGAAATCTTTTTTTTTTTTTTTTTTTTTAAACACAACTTGACAATTACAGAAATAACAAAATAAAAATATAAATAATAATAATAACAAAGTTACACAAACCAGGTAATAATAATAATAACAAAACAAAAATAATTTTAAACAAAAAACTAAACAAAAATGGCCATTCTTAATTTTCCAATTTTCCATTTTTCATCATTTTCTTTTTCCTCAAAATAACTTAATAAAAATAACTAAAGTGCCCAAAGATTGAATTTAAAGAAATAAACATATTTTTGTGAACAAATTTTCCTTTTTTCTTTTTCTCTTTTTTTTCATTTTTCCAATCCAACTAAAGCCTATTTTTTGAATTTTTCTTTTCAAGAAAGCATTGAATAAAAACAAAATGAATACAACATATTTTTGATGTTTTCCTTTTCTTTTTTCTAAAAACTCTACGCTAATTTTAAACTTAAAAGCTAAAACTAAAAATTAAAACTAAAAGTAAACAACGAATGCAAGCAATCTAAAATGAAAATCATGAAATAGATGCCACATAAAATTATTCAAAATTTGGTGTCTACAGTTTGCCCCTCTTTGTCTGAGTTTTGAAAAAACTTGAGACAAAGAAGTAGACACCAAATACTTACCTGTGTTATTTGGCTGCAAAAGGATCCCAATGAACAAGAATTTGAATACAGGACTGACCCGAACATGAAAAATAAAACGGGACTGACCCGAACCAGAATTGAAAACGGGACTGACCCGAACAGAAATTTAAGATTGGGATAGACCCACGGGATAGACCCGAACAGAAATGTAAAATTAGATGAATTGAAGTGAGATAGAGTGTTGGTGGGATGGAAACACGCACATTAGTGAGATAGGCTCGATGCTAACGGCGGTAGAAATGAGAACATGCACGTTAGTGAGATAGACTCGATGCTAACGGCGGTAGAATGAAAACACGCACGTTAGTGAGATAGACTCGATGCTAACGGCGGTAGAAATGAGACACGCTCGTTAGTGAGATAGACCCGATGCTAACGGCGGTAGAATGAAAACGCGCACATTAGTGAGTAGACTCAATGCTAACGGCGGTAGAATGAAAATCGCACGTTAGTGAGATAGACTCGATGCTAACGGCGGTAGAATGAAAACACGCACGTTAGTGAGATAGACTCGATGCTAACGGCGGTAGAAATGAGAACACGCACGTTAGTGAGATAGACTCGATGCTAACGGCGGTAGAATGCAAACGCTAGTGAGATAGACTCGATGCTAACGGCGGTAGAATGAAAACACGCACGTTAGTGAGATAGACGCGATGCTAACGGCGGTAGAATGAAAACACGCACGTTAGTGAGATAGACTCGATGCTAACGGCGGTAGAAATGAGACACGCTCGTTAGTGAGATAGACCCGATGCTAACGGCGGTAGAATGAAAAAACGCACGTTAGTGAGATAGACTCGATGCTAACGGCGGTAGAAATGAGACACGCTCGTTAGTGAGATAGACTCGATGCTAACGGCGGTAGAAAACAAAATGCACGTTAGTGGGACTGACCCATGTTCAGTGGCAAAGTACAAGAAATGCACGTTAGTGGGACTGACCCATGTTTAACGGCAATGAGAATGAAACGCGCGCTAGTGGGACTGACCCATGTTTAGCGGCGAAAGCAAAATGCACACTAGTGGGACTAACCCATGTTTAGTGGCAAAGTACAAGAAATGCACGTTAGTGGGACTGACCCATGTTTAACGGCAATGAGAATGAAACGCGCGCTAGTGGGACTGACCCATGTTTAGCGGCGAAGAAAACAAAATGCACACTAGTGGGACTAACCCATGTTTAGTGGCAATGGAACATAAAATGCACGTTAGTGGGACTGACCCATGTTTAACGGCAATGAGAATGAAACGCGCGCTAGTGGGACTGACCCATGTTTAGCGGCGAAGAAAACAAAATGCACACTAGTGGGACTAACCCATGTTTAGTGGCAATGGAACAAGAAATGCACGTTAGTGGGACTGACCCATGTTTACACATTAGTGGGACTGACCCATGTTTAGCGGCAAAGAAAACAAAATGCACACTAGTGGGACTAACCCATGTTTAGTGGCAATGGAACATAAAATGCACGTTAGTGGGACTGACCCATGTTTAACGGCAATGAGAATGAAACGCGCGCTAGTGGGACTGACCCATGTTTAGCGGCGAAGAAAACAAAATGCACACTAGTGGGACTAACCCATGTTTAGCGGCAAAATACAAGAAATGCACGTTAGTGGGACTGACCCATGTTTAACGGCAAAGAAAACGCGCGCTAGTGGGACTGACCCATGTTTAGCGGCAAAGAAAACAAAATGCACACTAGTGGGACTAACCCATGTTTAGTGGCAATGGAACATAAAATGCACGTTAGTGGGACTGACCCATGTTTAACGGCAATGAGAATGAAACGCGCGCTAGTGGGACTGACCCATGTTTAGCGGCGAAGAAAACAAAATGCACACTAGTGGGACTAACCCATGTTTAGTGGTAAAATACAAAATGCTGGATTGCATGAAGAAACTGTATAAGACTTGCTTGAAAAATCATTCGAAAATTTGCCCCAGTGTGATGAATTGGTCAGCGGGATAGAACCCAGTTCTGCCGAGGTTGGCGGGATAAGGCCCAGTTCCAACGTGATTTTTGAAATGTTGGCGGCACGAAACTCAGGCCCAACGTGATATTGTGAAGCTGGCGGCACGAAACCCAGGCCCAACTTGATCTTTGAAATGATGTTGGCGGCACAAAATCCAGGCCCAACGTGATTTTTGGTGAATGGTCAGTGGGATAAGACCCAGTCCTGCCATCCAATTAGTCAAGAAATTGAATTTGATTTGTCAAGAAACAAGAAATTAAATTTGACTTTCCAAGAGACAAGAATTTGAACTTGATTTTTGATTTTTGACTTTTGAATTTTTCGGATTTTTCCGAGAGAAACTTTTTCAAAATATTTTGCCCCAGTGTAGGGCACTTTTCCCTTCTTTCTTCTTGCTTCTCTTTGCAGTATCGGCCATCCGCCTCACTGGATGCTTTTCGTCATTTTGAACCATGAATACCTGCACAGGGGGCTTAACAAAGCATGACATGCACTTGAATTTCAAAATATTGCAACTACTATGCATAGACAGAGTAGTGTGATTGATTTGAAAGTATATTACTTGGCTCTTTGACGAAATCCTCAAATGAACTATAAAAAATTTTGCCCCAGTGTGGGCTTATTTTGCGAAATCTTGCCAATAAAAATTTTGCCCCAGCATGGGCCCATTTGAATGTAAAAATTGGTTTGGATGCCCCTCCATTTATTCGAACACTGTAAGAAAGAAAATTTCATGATGAATTTCTCAAAATAATGCCAAATTACAGGATATTTCTTCCTTACCTTAGCATCGAAGCTTTGGGTAATAGGCGTTATGTCTGATTTGGAAATGGGAGGTAAAGATTTGTCTTATTCTTTGTGCCCAAACGGTATGTAATCCCTTCAATACCACATCTTAGTGAAAGCAAAGAGTTTGTCACCCTTATTTCTTAAGAAAACTTAGTCAACGTATAAGCTTTGTAGGTTTGCAACAAAATGGGTAGAAGCGATAGCTAAACCTGTGAAAACGGGTTATACCCTTATGATCATGAGTGATCGATGGATTTTTATGAGCATAATCCTCACTTTGGATTGTCATGAAGGAATAAGTCAATGATGGACTTTATCAGCTTGTAATTTGGCTTGAAAACGATAGTTAAAAGAAATAATTTTCAAAGGACATTGCACCGAAGATCGCGTTTTTCTCAAAATTACCCTCATTTTGGACTCCAAGATCTTGGACTTTGTTTGACTTTTTGTCATCACTCAACAGGGTCTTTCGACATCAAATCTTTTTTGCACCTTTCTTTTGCATTCATTTCGCTCATCTTTCTTTTCCTTCTTTTTTCAGAAATACCCTCGCGGGGTTTCATATGAAGAGCAGTGTCAACCTCACACCTAATCAATTCAGAAATACAGCTAAAATTTTCGACATCAGAGATTTCCTTGACAAGGCCAGTGCAAAGAACAGAAGTCAGGACTTTCGGCTTTGTAATGGGGTCAGGTGGGGTGCTTAGAAAAGTTAAGGCTTGAAAACGGATTTCAAAAGTGGTTTGAAGAATCTGAGATCGCATTGTTGCACCAAACCCTATTTTAGGGTAAAATCAGAATTTGCCTCAGTTTTTGCTCAATTGAGGCTTTTCACTTTCATTTTCTTTCTTCTTTTGACTTTTCGGCTTTTTTGCCATTCTTTGAAACTTTCACAAAATTGCCTCAGTTTATTTTGAACTGAGGTTCTCTTTTCTTCTTTTGTTTTTTGATTTTGTTGCTTTTCACTTTTCACTTCTTGAAATTTTCTTTTCAACTCAAACTCGCCCCCAGTGTGGGGTTTGCGATTCTCAGGGGTTGCCAAATGAAATAATTTATTCTGAAGGCTCAAAAAGGATAACTAGGGATAGAATGTTTGATTGGAAAAGAAAATGGCCTGACTTGTATTCCGTTCCTTACAATAACTCTGAAAGGAAACTTTCATTAATGGGAAATTTTTGGCATGTATCTGAATTAACTGATTGAGGAAAACCCTTGTTCATCCATATTTGTGAAACGTTGGCGATCCACGCGGACAAATCTCTTCCCTTTCTTTTTTCCCAAAAATTGAAACCCAGATAGATTCAAATTTCTCCAATTTGTGATTCCCTCTTTTTTTTCCTTTTGGCATTTTTGCTTTTCTCTTTTCTCCCTTTTTTCAAAATTTCCCAATCTCCTTCCCCAATGTGGGGTGCGATCATATGTGCACTCGAAAAGAACCACCAATTTAGCTCAAACGAGGATGCAAGGGATGATCAGTGTTTAGATTGTAGAACTGACGGCCAAAGTATCATTCTTATACCTCATGACAACCGAAGTAGCGAAATGGTCATTGAAAATCCATTCTTCTTTTGATATTTGAAAATTTTTCAATGAAGGGTAGTGATCATTAAGACCCTTATTTGAAACGAAATTATTCTTTTAGAAGCTCAAATGGGAGAGAAAATGATAAAAATCTGTATAGGTAATGAAACGAATGCTTGAAGTATCATTCCAAATTTTCCAAACAAATAAGAATAATGCACATTTTTGCTTTCACTTAGATGTGATTGAACCAGATTAGACGCCTTGAACATTTTCAAGCAAAAGTTGCCCCAATTTACAATTTATCAATCAATGTGACTGATTTTATTTTGGAATTAAGTCAAGGAGAAAGGTATCTCATAGGGCCTTTTGAGTGACCGTTCACTCTCTTTCTTTCTGAGCACTCTTATTGTACAGGTTGGAACACCAATCGAGTGTAAGGATTTTAGGAAGCATACACTTGTGAAATTCAGGCTATAGGTTGAAAAATCTCAAATTGGGTCTTATTTCTCAAAAATCATCATGAAATCTCCAATGAGTAAAAACAAAAATTATCCAAAAAATTTTATTGTTGAAAAAGTTTGAAACAAAATTGCTCAATCAATTATGATACAAATGAGAAGAGAGAAACTCGTAAAGAGCTCAACACATACACTTTTTGTCTCCTTTTCTTTTGGAACAAAATGTATTAACAAATCAAATAAATAGAATTTCCCCTTTATGCTTTCGCGGCAATGTCTACCTAAAAATCAAGTAATACTTGTAATCTTCAAGCTTTATTGGATCAAAATTATCAGATATAGAAGAATATTCTCGCCTTATTGAAACATTTTTATAAATGCAGGGGGAGGGGAAAACAAAAAGAAAAATACCCAGAGTCAGTAAGTAAGAATAAAAAAAATCGGTATGCATGTCCTATGGGGGAACCCTTTTTATGCCAAGGGTAGGCCTAGCATGAAAATGCAATCATACCTGACGGATCTGATCAACTCATTGAGTGAAAAATAATTTGAAAAATTTGGCCATTGGAGTGGCAAGAGATTTGTCAAAATGAGGACAACGTCCGAATAGATTGATCACCTTTGATTTGCAAAACGCATGGGTTTGACCTTGACGAACTCCTATCGAAGAGATTGGAATTCGTTGATAAAATTTCTCAGTGAATTACGGGTCAAAAACCCTAATTGATCAAGTGATTGGATGCAATGGACGGTTTTCTTCAAAATTGACTAGATTTCCCAATTTGGAATTCGACATTGAAATCCTAATTGGTCAAATGAAATTGACAATTTATTGAAAATCGACCGGATTACCCTAGAAGGGAAACAGGTCAAAAAACGGCTCGGTTGCCCTAAAAAAAGGTAAATTGGCCAAATGAATGAAATTGAATTAGTGACTTGTTCAAAAATCGGCCGAACGACCCTAAAAAGGGTAAATCGATCAAATGAATCGACGATTTATTCAAAATCGATCGGATGACCCTAAAAAAGGAAAATTGGTCAAATGAATTGACGATTTATTCAAAAACGACCGGATGACCCTAAAAAGGGTAATTGGTCAAATGAATTGACGATTTATTCAAAAACGACCGGATGACCCTAAAAAGGGTAATTTGATCAAATGAATTGAGGATCTATTCAAAAATCGACCAGGTGACCCTAAAAAGGGTAAATTGGTCAAATGAATTGATGATTTATTGAATGAATTGGCAAAATGGATTGGTTGAATTGTCCGGCCATTGGTGATTTCAAAATGATTAGTCTATGAGCCTTCTAAAATCACGATTTGGCCTCAATTTATCGTCTCAACAATGAGGAATCATTTGTGAATTTTCTTCGAATTAATGTCCTTTTACGCAAGGGAATTTTACCAATTTTGAGAAAATGGCCAAAAAGTGATTATTTAGATGCTCATATTCCAAAAATTGTTTCATGAAAATGATCGGATCTTTACCTTACCTTGTGCACTACCCCTTCGGATGGTACGAGAAAGGTAAACGTGCAAGTCTCATTTGGATTATACATCCGAGACATAGGGTGGTTTATTCCTAATACGGGATTCCCTATGTGGCATTCCCTTTCTATGGTTAATGCATGATGCCATTTATTAAAGCGATGTAAATATGTGACAAATACGGCCTAAAGGACATAAATAATACATCGGGGGGGAAAAAGGTCTAAAATGAAATGTACTTATTGAAAATTTAATGTAATGACTGAAATTTAAACGTGTGAGTTAACCAGTAGGTGAGTCTCTAAAAGAGTGCCAAAGAGGCCTCTTATTGCTAAGGCACATGAATGCAAACCAAGGAAACAATGAAATGGTTAGTGCAGTTGATAGTACACATAACACATTGGGAGAAATTAAGAAAAGAAATACAATAAAGCAAGTAAAAGGGGTGGAACCCCTTCCCTCGTGCCTAATGTGCTTAAAAGGATGAGGCTGACTCTAGCCTAGGCAATCTAATATGGATGCATGAGGTTGGGGTTCGCTAATGCATCTAGACTCGATAAGCTCAGGTCCCCGAGCCTTCAGACTTAGAAACCAAGGGTCATCAATCCCAAGATTCTTTGTCGGTGGCTCGAGCGATTCCCCAAACACCGCTACGCACACATCGTGTCACGGCTACGTGTTTGAGTGAATCTCTCAAAACCTCAATCTTCGACCAAAAGCTAAAGGCTATCAACCGATAGCTTTAAGCGGAAGATTGAGTGACCCATTGGAACATGCTACACACACATCGTGTCGTGATCACATGTCCAAGTGAGTCACCTAATCCTAATAGGGTGGAGTGGCGTGACAAGCCACTAAAGAAAAATAAAAGGGATAAAAGAAGTAAAGCGTATGCTCGTATGCTAGTGCTTGTTTGGAGGGGAAGGGTCAAGAACCCACGCAAGGCTCTAGGGTAAGTCCCCCACCCAAATGCAATGCAAAGCGCTACATGAAACAAGTAAAATATACATCCAATCAACCAATCATACATACGTGAATGAGGGAATAGTTTGATACGCGCGCGAGGCGAAAAAGTCCTAAAATAAAAAATGCAACCCTAATATCCAAATGCAATACATAAAAAGGGTAGAAAAGGGAAAAGAATGGCCAAATCAAATGCTTGGACCCACTTAGGAAGTCCCCAGTGGAGTCGCCAACTGTCGCGCCCCACTTTTTGAATGATATTGTGTGAATTGTGTGGTGTGTGGTGTGCAATGTGTGAACGTGTACAAAATGAAAAGTAAAAGGCCATGGGACTTAGAATGCGACGATTTGGCCAAGAGAAGTTCAAAAGGGTTTTTTGTATCAAAAATGGAGTCGCCACTTGGTATAGAGTTAGGGTGTACCAAGTCACCCAAAAATGATTTTTGTTTTTTTGAATAAAAAAGTAAATAAACCCTTTTTGAGAACTTTCGGGTCTACGTAACCAGAAGAGGGATCGGGGGTCACATTTGACGAAGGGGAAGGCAAGGATAAAAATCCAAGGCACCCCTTCGACCTAGCCAAGGCTAGTTGCGTGACTTGAACCAATTTTTCCTAATTTTTCTACCCAAGGTATGTATCGCGTATTGGATATGTCTATATGAATGCAAAAACCTAGACCTAGGGGGATTGGGGGAAATTTCTCTTCAAAGGTTGAGTGGTGCCAATCACATTAATTGTGAAGCCCAATAATGATCCTTTTGGAGAGGTCACACCTAAACCTAAATGATGTGAAAAATGAGTGGAATGCATGCCATGTGAAAGTGTGAGTTTGTGTGAAGTGATAAAAATGATAAAAGTAATAAGATAAGAGTGAAGGTGTGCAAATGTAGATGAAAGTACTCGTGTGCGAGTGAAGATAAAAATGTTCGTGTGCAAGTGAAGATAAAAGGGTTCGTGTGCAAGTGGAGACAAAAAAAAGTGTTCGTGTGCAAGTGAAGGTGATAAAAAAGGTGCATGTGAGCAAATGAGACAAAAGTGAAAGTGTAATGATAGAGTGGATTGAGAATGCATGAGCCTAGGGAATTCATGCATATTGGGTACGGGGAGACCTAAATCGTGACTTGATTTTCCCTTTGATTAGAAGGCGAAACTAGCGTGCTAAGGCTATCGAGTAGCCACACTCGCTCGTTTCCCTTATCGGAAGGGGACACTCAAGCAAAATGAACCCTATAACTAGCATGAAATGCAAAAATCCTAAAATGGAGGGAAAACGGGTTCGAGGATCATGCCAAATGATAAAACTAAGGAAAATGCGTGATATGTGGTGAACAAGCAAATGATGTGCTAACGAGGGGAAATCCCTAAGGGTCTAGCGTTGGACTAACCCATTCTATGAATTCCGACTAGCGTTGGACTAGCGGAAACGTACATTCATCCATCACATTCATTCATGGCTATGAAAGCAAGTAGACATGCCAAAACGCTCGTAAACACGTAGCACGTAGCACTTAGCATGCTCGTCTAGATGCAAGAGCCTACTAAAGCAATTTAACATGTAACAACAAAAGCAAACAACCAAGGGGAAGGGGAAATTGACCAGATGCTCTTCGAGCCCTATCTATTACAAGCCAAGAGGTGTACACATACCCCATAAAAGCATAAAGGGGAAGGGGAAATGGACCAGATGCTCTCCGAACCCTATCTATTACAAGCCAAGAGGTGTACACATACCCCATAATGAATAACTTAAACAAAAGCGAAAAGTAAATGAACTAATTGGAAGAAATTTAGACAAGGCAAAGAAAGCGAAGTAGACATGCATATCCACATAGCACATAGGAGCACATAAGGTCGAATGAAGTGCAAATAAAAGGGTAGAGTGTACCTCCCTTGAAATTGGGGCCCATTGAAGTGAAATCACTTATTTATCCTCCAAAATAAAAGAAATGGTCAAGGTACCAATTTATTTAAGAAAAATTAAAAGAAATGTGCAAAGTAAAGCTCACTTGATCATAAAGTCCCCAAAGTCATGATTTAAGTGAAATTGAAACAAAGTATAGTAATTAATCAAAACAAACAAGCAATGAAGTTGCAAAAGTTAAAGCTACCAAGGACCAAATTGAGAAGTTATTCAAATGGTTGGGCCATAGAAGCATTAGATGGAAGCCAAAGGGTTGGAGTGCAATTTTTGAAAGTCATTTTTCATGCAAGCTTCATGCAACCACGTAAGAAACCAAGCTTCTGCAACATTTTTGCTCTTAAACCCCCAGCAGCCAAACAAACATCCAAATGCAACTTGCTTAAAAAAAAAGGCAAAATAACAATTCTTTGATCAAAATCCTAGCGTGAAACTAAGCCACAAAACCCATAACCTCAACATCAAACAAACCAGAAAAAACATAAAGGGAACTGACGCAGCTTTCTTAGAAATTTCTGTACAAAATGGTTCGGCAGCCTATATGCTTGTTTTCCAGCAGACATTTGAACATGATGCAAGTGCTTTTGAGGCTCCAAACACCCAAAACTAATCTAAGCCTCATGACATACAAATTCAAGATTCAAACAACCCAAAATATAGCTGGAAACTGATGCAAAATTCTGGAAAGAAAATCATGCAAAGACAGCTTAGCAACTTAAAACTCATTTTCCAGCCAAGACTTATCATGCAAACCAGACTTTTGATTCTACTATATGGCTTTGGTTGGATATTTGCCAACCCCAACATCACAATCCTAAACCACCAAAAAGGTTACATAATGATCACAATCCAGATGACCATAAAACGTGGAAATATATCATGCCAAACTTCTAAAAGTCATGCAGAATGGTTTCGGCAGCCTGCTTGTTTGCTTCAGCAAAGGATTCAATCATGATTCAAACATGCAAATATGCAAACTCAAACCCCCAGCCTTCCATTGCTTCCCTCCAACACACGATCAAACATGACACTAGAGTGCAAAACTCAACTAGCAACCAAGGGAAAGGAAACGCAGCAGAGAAAAGAAAGAAAAAATGCAGCAGCTTTTGCTTGCTGTGTTTTTGAAAGGAGGAACTTTTAAATAACTTGGTAACTTCAGCAATTTCATACCATGAGTTTCCAACAAACTTTTAGTTTCAAAATACATCAGAAATGATCTACATTCACGCTAAACTCTGACCCAAACAAATCAGGAAACAAGTCGCAAACTTCTGCATTTTCAAATTACAACATTGCCGCAGCTTTATCAAGAAAAGCAGAAAATTTTACAGCCCAAGATTCACTATGTTCACCATGAATGCACACCTAGACAAGCAAAAAAAAGATTTCGGGGATAGAGAGGGGCCAAAATATGCATTTTCCGAACACCTTACAGAGCCCAGGCGAGGAGTTTATGCAAAGAAACATAAAAAATGAGTAAATATAGCTTAAACGTTCCCAGGAGATGCAACAAAGCTACATAATCTGAATGCCCTGCATGCTTGTCCAAATCCTAAACTCTAATCCTTCAGAATATCGGACCCAAACCAGGAAATGAATACTAAATGCATGATTAACATCTAAGTCCCTCCCAGTTGCAAGATGCATTCACAAATAATTTTCTTCACTGATTTGTTTGACAACTTTTGCAGGGAACGAACTGTTAGCATGTGATAAACTTAACATGGAGAACGATCCCAAAGATTCACCAGGCTTCCTAGACTTATCACCACAACATAACACTGAACACCTAACGGGGAAAAGAAAACAGAAATCTGAGCAGAAGAAACAATTCGTTAGACCTGAGATTCACTCTTTAAATTCAAAGCTAAGGACTTCTCCAAATACAGTTTTAAAACAGATATTGGCATGGCATCATAGTCAGGCAGCAAATAAAAATCAAGCATGTCAAACCAGCCGCAATTTCGACAACCCAAAGAAAGGACCTTTTGCAACAAACCGAGAGTTTCTGTTTCTGAATGACCATACGAGAACAGAAACAAAGGTAACGGGTTTCTACTTCTGATGAAACCAGTGATGGTGTCATCGAAAACCAGGGAAAGCTTGTAACTCCGCCATCAAACATCTCAGGTAAGCAAAAGAAACATAGAAAGGAAGCAACTTTACCAGTAAAGATGCAAAGAAAGATGCGGTTTCACCTTGATGCGCAGTATCCTCCGACAGATGAAGCTTCGCTTCAGCAGGCCCTGGAACTCTTTGCCTCTGGCTTTCTAGTTTCTCCAAAAGCCCGCAACCTTCCTTAGCTCCTTCACCGCCCAGATTACCTCGACTTTCCTCTCAGACCTCTGACCCTCTTTCTCAAACTCAAACCGCCAGGACCTCTCCTTCTTCCTCCCTCTAGTTTTCTTTTTTTCTTCTATCGCTCCTCAGGCTCCCTAGACCTAGCCGTGAGTCCCTTCTCTCTTGCGGCTCCTGTCAGAATTACCAAACCCAATTCACCAAAAAAACTCTATCCCACGGCCCCCCTCTGGTTTCCAGCCGTCACTTCCCAGCTTTTCCTTTTGCTGTTTTTTCCTTTTTTTCGTCCCTCGCTCTCTCTTCGTCCGTTAATGCTCTCCAAAAAAACCCCCTTGCTCACCGAAAACTCTCCTTTTTCCTTCTGCCGTTCACTCTTTCTGCCCGTAGGCTCTCTTGATTTTTCCTTTTTCCGTTTCTCCCCCCAAAAACCCCTTCTTTCGGCTGCTGCTTTCATTTGCTTTTTATATGGAACTCCCAAACTCATAAACCCTGCTCTCAATGGCCAGCAATCAACCTCCTCTCAGCCCCTTATCTTAGCCACCCGATCGGCATTGAGGTTGTGCCTTGCACGCTGCAAAAAAAGCAGCGTGCAGCTCGGAAACTTTTTTTTTTTTTTTTTTTTTTTTTTAAAGCACACACTTGACAATTACAGAATACAAATAAAAATATAGAATAATAATAAATAACAAGGTTCACAAAACCGAGGTAATATAATAATAACAAAACAAAAATAATTTTAAACAAAAAAACTAAACAAAAATGGCGCATTCTAATTTTCCAATTTTCCAACTTTTTTTCATCATTTTCTTTTTTCTCAAAATAACTTAATAAAAATAACTAAAGTGCCCAAAGATTGAATTTAAAGAAATAAACATGTTTTTGTGAACAAATTTTCCTTTTTTCTTTTTCTCTTTTTTTTCATTTTTCCAATCCAACTAAAGCCTATTTTTTGAATTTTTCTTTTCAAGAAAGCATTGAATAAAAACAAAATGAATACAACATATTTTTGATGTTTTCCTTTTCTTTTTTCTAAAAACTCTACGCTAATTTTAAACTTAAAAGCTAAAACTAAAAATTAAAACTAAAAGTAAACAACGAATGCAAGCAATCTAAAATGAAAATCATGAAATAGATGCCACATAAAATTATTCAAAATTTGGTGTCTACATCTTGTTACTTGACTTTCATCTCAACCATCAATGATGTTTTCAAAATTTGCTAATTGGACAATAACATACCAAGAATCACGCCGTTGCATGATCTATCTTCGAGTTCATTGATTGAGACACGACAATTTGTCTAGAATTTTCATCTTCCTGGTTTCATCACTCAAAGCTGGAAATGGCATGAGAATTAAGAGGTCACCTCCTTTCCATAACGACTTAAACCATAGGGCAGATAGATGCGAACTTTATTCACTTTCCCTCTAAATTGGCCCATCCAATGGCATGAGAATTAAGAGGTGGGGAGGGGTCATGATAGGAATGGATTCCCGTCCTTTGGGGAGAGAAATGGAGTGAAGAGAGCTGTGGGGGCTAGGGGTGGGCAAAAAAATCCGAAAACCCGAAAACCTGAGAAACCCGATCCGATCCGCACCGAAAAATAGGATACTTGATCCGATTTTTATCAACAGATAAGATAGGATCGGGTACCCTAAACATTCGGATACGGATACGGATCATAGAAATAAAAACCCGCGGGTACCCGACCCGGGGGTATAATATATAAATATTAAAAATATAGGGTAATTGTGTAATATCTTAAAGTTATTAACCCTAAGGTCAATTGGAAAATTTGGAATGGTCATCCATTCAGATCAGCGGCCGACACTTTACTTTCTCCTTCTCTTTCTCGAAAACTCCCTTTCTCCATCTCTTCAATTTTGTCAAGTTGAACTCAAGCCTGCAAGCCTCCTCAAGCAAACGATTCAACAGAGACTTTGGATTTTGATTTCCGCAAGCCTCAAGCAGATTGTTCAACAGATTTCTCAAGCCTCAAGCAGAAGTTCTACACCGACCTTCATCTGCAGGTTTGTTTTTTGTTTTTTTTTAGAATGCCGACCTTCAGTGAAAACTTTGATTTGTTGAGTAGTCTTAGTGCTTGAATGCTGCATCTTGCAAATTGTGATGGCTAGGAGCCTAGGACAGATAGTCCAGAAAATAATAATGTAAACGTAATTTAAGACCTGCTATAGTACTAATCATCCTAATTCAGCCAACATGACAAAAACTGGGAAAAAAAAGAGAACGAAAAAGCAAGTTCCTGTTCCATGAATTAAATAATTAAGCAAAATGAAAAAAAAAGAAAAAAGTTACCTCGTAATGATCCACAAGTTCTTGGAAATAAGAGTAAACCTGATTACACATAGCATCGGTCCAAACGAACTCATCAGTAGGATCAAGAATAAGAGTAAGTTTGTCCATCTGTGTTTGATCAAATTCACTAGTTTCAGGGTCAAAATAAGCTGCATAGATCCTAACGTGTCTTGTTGCAGAGCTAATTTTTTTTCAGGTTTGACAGAGGACCATTCTATTATTAATATTGAAGATTGATGATTCTTGAAGATTGTGCTCCTTAATGTGTTGTAGAAGGTTGAGGTTGATAAAACATTTTAGGGATTGTAATTTTTCTTGAAATTTTATTGTATTTGTTGACATTCAAGTTGTTGACACAAGTCTGAACTATTGAGAATTGAATATGCTATTGGCTTTCTAGTTTGAAACGAATGCTGCTATTGTCTTTGTTTTGGCTGGATTAATCACGTACGGCAGGTTCATATACAAGAATTTGCATGCTTTAAATAGGGGCGGGTACCCTATGACCCGCTCCTATTTTTTCGGGTATCCGAGGATCGGGTACCCGAGGATGATCAGAGCGGATTAGGGTCAAAAAAATAGCGACCCGATATGTTAGGGTCGGGTCAGCCAATTGTCGTTTGGGCCGGGTACCCGATCCGTGCCCACCCCAGTCGGCAGAGGTGTGGGATTTTTTCCCCTCCACCATGTGGCTACCATCCCCGCACCATCCTTGCCTATAAATTAAATAAATTAATTAATATGCAGCTATATTTGCCAATATCTATGTACATATTATATTATTTATAATTTTGTAACAATAATAGTAACAGCTGTTAGTTTAGATTTGCTAACAAATACGGAGAAATGTTTTTAAAAGATTAAAGTAGATTTTAAACATAATGTAATGTTGAATATTAGTTAAAAGTCCAAAAGATTGATTTATAAAGTTATTTGTTAATATTATATATGAAAACATAAGATCAAAATAAAAAAAAAAATTTTATTTTGAACCACCCATCAGGGCACCCTGGTTGGGTAGACGGATGGGGGTGGGGGTAAGAGAAGTGGGGGGATAGCACTAAAGCCAGGAGAAGTTTTTAAAGCACAAGGAGGGAGACGGGTGAGGGTTTCCTAGCCTCATATCCACCTCATTGCCATTCCTCTAGTCACCGACTCTCTAAAGCCTAGAAATTTTAGTTTTTCCTCTTTAAAGGTTTGAAAGCATAAATGTTAACTTTTGCCTCTCTAGATGGATGGGTAGATGGATGGGGGTGGGGGTAAGAGAAGTGGGGGGATAGCACTAAAGCCAGGAGATGTTTTTAAAGCACAAGGAGGGAGACGGGTGAGGGTTTCCTAGCCTCATATCCACCTCATTGTCATTCCTCTGGTCACCGACTCTCTAAACCCTAGAAATTTTAGTTTTTCCTCTTTAAAGGTTTGAAAGCATAAATGTTAACTTTTGCCTCCAAAAAAATTTATAAAATTTAATGATAAAAAGTTATATATATATACAGTTTTTTTTAATCAAAATAATTGTTATGCTTCCGTCTACGTAGCAAGGCCAGTATAATTTCAATAAATATTTGAGGATAATCTAAAATTTGGATAACATCATGAAGTGCAGGTGATGAACCATTTTCGAAGACAGTAGCTGATAGACCCTTAATCATAAGTCAATTTTAAAATTTCGAAGCGATAAAACTTGCTTTTTTTTTTAATGGGTAATTATTAATGGGTCTACCAAATCAACGTAATTTGTAGGCCTAAGAGATTTGACAAGGTTTAATTTGTACCATATGGTTCCATGGGTTACCTTTGAAACACTGCATTTAGGTGGAATATGGATGAAATTAATTATAATAGCAGCTCTTTAGGTGAGACATCATTGTCAAGCCTAGAACTAGTTCCGTATAGAACTTCTTATATTATCCAACCTAGCCACCTTGCATTTCGGACTAATAATAAACAATGTTGGAATTAATAAACATCTGGTGCGAAAATATATATATATTATATATATACTATAATATATATATATATTCTGAACCAGGGATTCAGTGGAATTAGAACTTTGAAGCTGAAAAGAACCACAATCATGGATCCCAAGACAAGAAGGCTTGGGGGATCTCTGAATGTTCCTTTTGTCCAAGAGTTGGCTAAGGAAAATCCCTCTTCTGTTCCAACTCGTTACATACGCCCCGACAAAGACCAATATCCAACCATCTCTAACGGTGGTTCTTTCCACCAAATACCAGTTGTGGATATGCAAAGCTTGTTTAGTTCTGCTGAGAAGGTAAGTGATTTGGAGCTTCAGAAGCTGCATTCTGCTTGCAAGGAGTGGGGCTTTTTCCAGGTATATATACAAGGATTGAATGTATGACAAACATATATTTGTGTGACAAGCTATTGTATATTTGAAATAGTTTGATTATACAACTTTTTTACAAAACTAAATTATCAAGTGTTGTTATTTCGATATTTGAACCGTTGATTTGGTGTAAGGTTTGAACCCTAACCAATATCCTAGAAAGGAACTTTAAATTCCCCTTGGTGGCCACTAGACCAAGACTCTATGGTTACCTTTCTCAAGGTTTGAGAGCATCCCACTTTTTTTTTTTTTGTTCCGAAAAAAAAAGAAACCATCTTCAAATGAAATCAAAGTCCTATGAAAATTGAATCCGTTGATGACTTAATCATCTTTTACCTGAATTTTACGAGTGCAAATCGGTTGAAAGTATACATATGCTTATGTGCTGTTCCATCCAGACGCTATTACTTATGAGAAAAACTGTCAGCAGCTGATTAATCATGAAGTTAGCTCTTCATTAGTGGAGAAATTGAAATCAGAAGTTCAAGATTTTTTCAATCTGCCGATGGCTGAAAAGAACAAATATGGTCAAGAACCAGGAGATGTAGAAGGATATGGGCAGGCCTTTGTCAAATCAGAGGAGCAAAAGCTTGACTGGGCTGACATGTTATACATGATCACTCAACCAGAAGATTTAAGAAAACCTCATTTATTCCCTAAGCTGCCTCTTCCTCTAAGGTATATTTGACCAACCATGCACAACACACACAAAACGCGGAATTTAAATCAAGTGTTCTATCTTTAGTCTTGTAATTCTTTAACCATGCAGTTTTAGGATAAAAACTGTTTTTGACATGAACTAACATACGTAGTATGCTAAAATTTTAGGCAAACTGTACTACTAGTTACTGAACTTTCTTGAATGGAAAAAAAAAAAATTGGATGGCCGAAAAGAGACATTCATGAAAATTTAATGGCCGCTGATGCACTTTGCCAGATGGTTTTGATTGAAGCAATTCAATGATACATTTAATTTAACGTTTTGACGTCTATCTAAATTTGATTGCTAATGCATCAGATAGGTGAGATTTTTTAGTAGGTAAAGTTGATTTCCTGTAAAATTATCTACTGAGAAAGATAGAATAAAAGAATATGTTGATGTGATAATTTTTAAAGCTAACATTTCAGATTTATGTTTAGGGAAGTATAAAGGTCCAGAAATGGCTGAATACATGATGACGAAAGGTCAAGCAAAAAAATAAGCTGAAATGCCAATGAGGAATTAATTACCCTGCCGCCCTCCATCCACTATCTTCCAAACCAAATAAAAAGAGAAAATATATTTAGAACAATTAACAATATGAATAATTCAAAACATTAACCTATTGTACATATGCTAGTAAGTCCACTAAGGCTTAAGAAGCTTTCTTTTTCACTTTTTGTGATATTGAGAAAAATAATGACCTGCCAAGAATTTCCGTTTGTGTTTTGATCAAAGATGATTTTTTTTTAATAAAATATCATATTTTCATTAAAATTTACACTAATGGCAGAAATTATATCATCAAATATATATAGATATCAAATAATAGATATGAAGAAAGGATACTATAGATATGAAGAACAATAAAAATTACATTATAAAGCTCCAAATTTAAAAAATAAGATAAAATAATTGTAGCTCCACGGATATCTACGCATGCTTGTAATTGTCAAATCTACTGATTAATGACTTCAAGTCCATATATTATAGTGAGATCTACCGAATAGATCTAAGAAATTCTAGATCTAATAATCAGAACATGAAAAACTCAAATGTAATAAAAGAAAAATTAAAAAATTATCAAGAACTCTCACTAAGAATCCTTAGGAGAGAATAGAACTCCATTAAAAAATTTAGGAGAGAAGAAAACTCTCACTAGACAACTCTAAGGAGAGAAGAAACTCTCATTAGAAAATCTTAAGAAATATTTTATTCACATAAATGAAAAGAAACTATAGAGAGAGCTCCTCACATGGAAAAAGATTAGAAAAATCTGATCTCTCTCTCATGAGAGAGTTGAAGGAGAGTTTTAGTTAGAGAGTTTTTTCTAAAGAGAAGAAAGATAGAAGGAGGATGGCCTAAGATATTTTAGGTCAAAATGTTACTAATATTATAAAAGATGAAGTTGAACAATAAAAAATCACCAATTCACTGTGACAAATGGTTACAATGAGCTCAAATTTATTGAAATATCTTGATTCGCTATGCAATTTGAAAATAAACAAATCAGTTATGATTTTAAGTTCATTATAATATACATCTAAATTTATACTTAGACTTAGGTATGCTAAGTTCTCCTTATAGTTTATTTGCATGTTAATCAATCCAATAACACTGCAAAACATGAAACTAACAGTGAAGTTTGTGCGCAAAATTTACTTTTCTTTTCTTTTGTTATGATACTAAACCGATATTTATGCTAGTTACCTTTGTATTCCTTCAAATGTTCTTGGTTCTGCTACATAGGGAAAGTCTTCAAGAGTACTCTATAGAGCTCAAAAGTCTTGCCTTGAAGATTCTCAACCTAATAGCAAAAGCATTAGGAATGAAGCATGAAGAAATTGAAGTGCTTTTAGAAGAAGGGTTGCAATCCATGAGGCTCACTTACTATCCTCCATGTCCTCAACCTGAGCTGGTCACAGGCCTCTGCCATCACTCTGATCCTGTTAGCCTCACCATTTTACTTCAAATCAACGATGTACAAGGTCTCCAAATCAAGGAAAATGAAGCTTGGGTTCCTGTTCTTCCACTTCCTAATGCTTTTATAGTCAACGTTGGTGATATCCTAGAGGTAAGGATTCGCATAAATATAAGGCTTTATTGTGAATTGCCCCATTAACAAGTACATGCTTTTAAATTTGCTCCATCGTTATTTGTTCTAAGGGTCAGTCACACTCTGCTCTGCTAAGCTTTCGGGGTAGGCACACTTTTGACTTTACTATTACGAGCCTTAAAATTGTATACTTGGCCCCTTGAAAACTAGTCAAAGATATAAATATTAACGTCATAAGCAAAAAAGTGAGTGTAAGGATGTTAATGCCCTTTCATTTCTGAAATGATTAATAATTTATCATTATTGCCATTTTGTTGCTAAAAAATTTATATCTTCTCTATAGTATCTAATATACAAAAAATCAAATTAATAAAACCAAAAAAAAAAGCTTTTTTAATTTAATATCCTTAAAGTCTTTTCAAATTCATGTTGAATTAATGTTCTTTTATCTTATCCATTGTTTTCAATTTATTGAACTTTAAATCTAATAGTAATAATAAATAATGTAGTAATAAAAAAATAATATGGTAATAACAATAAATAGAGTTGGCAAAATTTTGAAATCATGCTATAATATTAAGCTTGTTACTACTTAACAGCGTAATATTTTATTCTTTTAGTTTATGTAAATTGTTAGAAGAATATTTTTGTTATATTTTGTTTGTCAGATTAGTCAACTATGAATTACTTAACTAAATTTTTAATAAGGACTAATATATATTACATCTAGACTTAGAGGAGAATAAATAGAGATTAAATAAAAAAATCACTTTCTTCACCAGTAAAAGGGCATTAATAGTAAACTATATATAATGTCATCAAAATGGTGAATAAGCGTTGTTTTGATTGGATCTGTCCTCTCCCTAGACTTCCAATATTTACATTTTTTTTCCAACATTAATGTGCCACAACACTCCTATAAAAGCCCAAATTGTCATGTGGAATGCACTTACTCTCCGACTACAATTAGCTTACGTACCAAATTTTTAGTAACTTAGTCATGAGAATCTTTTGCTAAGCTGTGACTGATAAAGCTATTAGAACTTCCAGTGTCCACCAATACGTTCACTACTACACTTCTCATAACCTGTTGTAGAGTAATGGTCTTTCTTTTGAGCCCAGAAGACAAAGTATGAAATGACATGTCTACCACAACCCCAAGATTACTAGAAACCTCATCTTGCTTCCCTTGGACATCTGCAAACTCAATTTCCTCCTCTTCTTCTTCTGCCATTAGATGCAGCTGTTTCATTTTACTTTGATGTCCTGCTCCAAATTTGTTGGCACACTTGAAACAAAAATTATTATTCTTCTGGTATTGGATGGTGAAATTTTCTATATGATGTTAGGACTAGAATCCTGATTAGCAGAAGCTCCTTTTTCAACCTGATAATGAGGGAGCCTATAGCTATTAGTTCCAATACCATGGCCAATTTTGATTTTATATAATTCAAATCTGGAGTCCACATTCTGCCTACCCCCTTGTCTAATCTGTCTACGTCAAATGCTACTATTAAAATCTCAGGTTTGAACATCTTGACTGTGCCTAATTTCTTCTCTAAGCCCGCTAATGAAACTGGAGACAGAATATCGTTCACTAAGTCTTATTACTCCCGAGGAGCATCAAAGTTTTCAACTGTTCAAACTTCTCTTGGTATTCTTCTAAATTACCAATCTATTGCGACTTATTGAATTTTTCCAAATTTCCTCTGTCAACAAATGTGTGCACGATAGTTCTTTAATTCCTTCCAAGACAAACTAGCTAGGTTTTTCAATCTTGACCCCCAGAAACTAGTTATCTGTTATTCCCTCATAATACATCCCAATCACATTCATTCTATTTTCATCAAAAAAATTTGTAAAACAAGAATAATTTATGGCATTTTCTGACTCATTCCCTGAGATTATGCCCAAAGAACATAGGTAATTCAACCTTAAGAGTAACTGGGAAAAGGAATCCTACTCCAGTTCTCCTTAGTAGTCGCTCCAGGCTCATTGGTGGACAGCAACTTCTGTTGCTTCTAGGAGGTGGGAATCCCACAATTTTCTTCTTCGCAGATCACTTTCTGATTGTCTTTACAAGACATCACCATCATAGAGGAGCTGGATTTCTGATGCACATTATGAATCATGGACTCCATCTTCTTGCCATTACTTTCCCACTCATCTTTAAAATGTTGCTGGAAATTATTCATGGAGTCTAACTGCTGCTAAAAATTTCCTATGGAAGCCAGAGCCTTGTTCAACCTTGCTTCTGTTTCTTAACCTGCTCCTTCAAAGACTTAAAACAAGTAGTTTCAGCCATGATCAGGGGGTATTCAAGCAGCCAGAGTCAACCGCTTCATACCAACAACTATCAGGGACTCAAACATTGGAGTCCAAATTAAGTATTGATTTGGGAGAAAAATGAAATAGAGAAGGAAAGAATTAGTTCAAGAATGAGGAATGATCAGAACGAGAGAAGAAGAAAGAGATGCAGAGGGAAAGATTGACTATAAGAAAGGAATGACTACCAAACTCTTTTCCTAACTAGTTTCACTAACCGATGGAAATTAAACCAAGCTATCTTAGTATTTAGTTTCCTAATTCTTCTAATTTCTTGTTTTGGTGTCTTGTTTGTTTAGTTTTCATATTAGTTTAGGAATTAGTCTCCTTCATTTCTTTCTTGAGCCCGTTCCGTTTGTTTGTTTATAAATATTTCGCTGCCATGCTATTTCTTCGAGTGTGTGATTTGTTTTGATTATTTATCCTACGGGCTATTTTCCTACAAAGTATTAGAGGTCTGGACTTTGATTCTAGGGCTTGTTCATGAAATTGAAGCATGGATCAATGTTATTCATCACGTTGTGATGTTTTTATTTTTGATGGTAAAAATGATTTTGAGATTTGGAGTTGGATGATGAAAAAAAAACTTCAAGCTATTGGAATTTGGGATTTTGTCTAAAAGGGGTTCACGAAACCTATAGAAGGTACGAATTATCAAGCAGTGTAAGAGTTAGAGAAGAATAAATAGTTAGACTGCAAGGCATTCCAATATCTCAACACCCAAGTCCAATTGCATGTAGCCAAAAAATTTATAGATGTAAATACAGCAACGGAGGTTTGGAAATTTTTGATGAATTTCTATGGTCATGGTGGAGAAGAATTTTGTGATGAGGTAGGAGAATTTTTTTTTTTATGAGTCAAAGAAAGAAGAAATTGTAGCAATTATGGGTACACATGAAGATGAAAAATTTGTGGCCGAAAAAGAAATTTCACATGTGGTTGAGAAAGAAAGTGAAGTTGTTGGTGATATGGAAAATGTAACTAAAGATTGTGATAAGAGAGAAATTTTTGATTTCATTGTGGTTGATGAATTTTTTGAAGCGAAAGATGCGATTGTTAAAATTGATGCGGTTGTTAGTGTGAAAAAATTAAAGGAAAAATATGGTGATGTTGTTAAAAACATTGGAGGTGGCAACTATGATTTTCTAGTATTGGGAAATTTTCTTGGTGATGTGAAGTAATGAATGGAGTTTGGATGAACATGTTTAACTTTTTTGACATAAGTGATCAAGGTAAGAAATTGTTCAAAAAGTATAAGTTTCGACCACTGTTACGTGTAAAGATGAAACTAAAAATCAATCATAAGTTGGAGTTAAATGTTGTGTCTACTGCAACTGAGCTTTTCATAGAGATTCAAGTTCGAAATGACATTGGAGGTGAGCACAATAACGAGCATGGTTTAAGGAAGGCAATAAAGGAAATTAAACCCAACTATCTTAGTATTGAGTTTTCCAATTCTTCTAGTTTCTTGTTTCGGTGTCTTGTTTGTTTAGTTCCCATATTGGTTTAGGAGATTTCAAATCAGTTCCAAATAAGTTTCGGTTTATAATTGTATTTGTTTAATAAGTTTAACAATGCATAAATACTACTAGAGTAGTAGATTATTACTTGAAAAATTGAGTCGAGTTTTGAGAGTAAATTTGAGGGAAAGTCTCATAGTTTAGATTCGTAAGTTGTTGTAAGCGAAAAGTTACAATTTGTTATTGCTATGATTGAGTTTTGAGTTAATAAATAGTTAGATGTTTGTTTGTATATTTATTCTCCTTCTCTTCTCAAATACTTTTATATGTGTTAAAATTGCTTTTGTTTCTTATTTGTGCCCTATTATCAAAAAAAAAAAAAAAGTCTTCCCTACTTATCTAAATGGGGCCAATGGGTGATAGAAAAGGCCCATGGCCTAGGTTGGCCACCTCTAGGGGTGTCAATGGGTCAAGTTTGGATCCGAACTCGGCTCAGGCCCGATAATTTTTTCCGAATATGGGTTGAGAAATAATTTCGATACCCGGATCCGTTTACTCTAACAAAAAATAGGTTGGATACGGAATATAAGATTCCAACCCGAATCCAAACAATATATTAATAATTATAAAATATAAATATTTCTAAATACATTCTTTTACCAAATTAACAATTTAGTAATGATTTTGTAGATTGATTTGTAGTTAGTTTTGTATTGACTATTGAGTTATTTGTGATTTAGTTTTGTAATTTGATTTATTTAATTTTGGAGATGGATTTATGATTGGTTTTGGATTTAATTTTGAAATGTTTAAATTTGAATTTGAATTTTTTCCAAATAGACCTAGATCCGACCCACAAGCTGTCGAACCCGATTCCAAAACTCGAAGATCAAGACCCATTGAATACACGGGTCGGGTCTGGATTTACTACATAAAAACGGGTTGGGTTCAGAATTTTCAGTTTCGATCGGAGCCCCGACCCATTGACAAGCCTAGCCACCTCCATTGCACTTGGGAGGGGTACCTGCCTAAGGTCTGTCTAAGTGGCAGGGTCTAAGTAATAATTTGTGATAGCGAGGGTTTCCATTCGCAAACAAAAAAAATAGAAGAGATTAAAAAAAAAAACTCTTGCCAAGTCAGCATACTATATGTCTTTTGACTTAAGCCATAATTAAAATCACGAAAATGATGTCCAATGATTCATTCAACTTTTTTTTTTTTTGAGGGTAATGACATTCAACTTGAATATCCGATCTATGTGGCAGTACGAAAACACAATTTCAGTTCCCAATCTTAGTTTAATATAGCCCAAAATGCAATGAAGCCCTATTTTGATATATTCCTAATACACTTGTCCAACCTCATTCAGTCCATGGACCAAAATGAGCTAGACCTTGAAGTATCACTTCTAAGAGCATTGGCTCCGTTTGGATTTGGATTAGCTGTTTTTGAGGTTATTTTTTAAAAACAGCACTGTAGCATTTCGTTTTTTAAATATATCTCTTCGTGTATTTTTCATTTGTGTTTTTAAATTTGGACCGGACCTGTTGGTTCGATCGATCGAACCGAAAATCGGCCAAGTGTCTAGTCTGAGTTATCCTAAAAAATCAGATAGATAGAAATTCGGTCAAATCAGATCAAAAATCGGATTTGACTGAGTTTGACATGAAAAACTGGAAGAATCTATTGGTGTCAAAGTTTTTTTTTTTTTTTTAAAAGTCAAAGCATTTTCAGTATTATGTTTTGATCCCTAGGTTGTTAAAAATTATTAATATACCTCAAATATTTCATATTTTATAAATATTGTCCTAAAGTTTGGTGTTATTTTTCAATCAAGTCCATAATTTTAATTCTAAACTTGTTAATGTTCATTAAATAATATAAATTGCTACGTGATCATTCTAATTTCTTTGTCTTCTCTTGTTAAATATATTAGAAACATCAAATATATATGAATATACATTTATTAATATTAACATGTGCTTAAGTTATTTACATACAATATTTAAATTTTTAAATAATTTTTATTTATGACGTTATCTGATTTAAGCCCGATCGAACCTATTAACCCCTGACTCCTGAATTCGACCGAGTTGATACTCAGTCCCAGTCTAAAAACATAGTTTTTGATGTGTTGACATCCACATGATGGCATCTATTTGTGGGATTACATGGCGTTAAAAACAATTGAAGGTTTCCTATAGTTATTGATCCAATTGAATTAGTGAGGAGAAAATGTATTATTTGGTCTTGTGTGGACTTTGGAGCAAAATATTGAATTTTACCCTTTTATGCTTGCTCGCATGCGCATTCACACATACACACGCATTTATTTATAAACACACTAGCCTCTCTCTTTTACCCTTTTATGCCTACTGGCACCAATGTTTTTAAACTCGGACCGGTCAGTGAACCGGAGAGGTGGCCGGTTCACGGTTCGACCGGTCGGACCGGTCCAACCGGCCGGTTCAAAGGTTCACTGGTTTTTTTTTTTTTTTTTTTTTTTTTTTTAGTGTTAAAGTACTAAGCATGTTTCATTCTACACTTGAACTTTACCAACATAACTTAATTTAAGTTATGATAATAATAAATTTTCTAAAAGTTATACATAAAACATGGAATGATAAATATAATTAAAATATCATAATTCGCCATAAGTTTTCATAATTTCATTATAAATATAAATAGATACAATCCAAATGTTCACCAATTATCACAAATAAAAACACAAAAAATAAATAAATTAAATATTGAAATTCTTTTACAACCCTTAAAAAAATCCATAAAAGAGTTCAAGTTAAGACAAACTATTTGAATAGCAAACTTTTATCAGTGGCATGATAAGCAACCACACCACCTTCACAATTTCATCAACTTAAGCTGAAAAAGTTAAAATTTATTATAAAAATATAAATCTAATTGCTCAAACTAAAAAAAAACAAATATACAGTTAAACATATAAAAAATTAATTGCTACTAAACATTACTAATTAACATGTTATATTAAATTCAATGATCCTATACCATTAATTATTTTAAATTCAATTATCAATAGCTTCAATTATGTGCCAACTACCATATTTTTGACCAACCCAATGTTATTATTTGTAATTCCTACCCAATTCCTACACGGATGTGCACTACTTTTGCAAAAATTTCATCCTTAATTAATCGAATAAAAATAAAACAAAAATGAGGGAAACATATGAAAATTGAGGGGAAAAAGAAGAAAATGCAAAAAATCAACTAAAGATAATAATATAGAAAAAAAAACCTTGAAAAGAAAAAAATTAAACTTACTAAGATGTTGGAAAACAAGAAAAGTTGAAAATTTCAACTTGTTTACAATTTGCTAAAGATAATAACCTGATAATAATGGTGAAGACTTGAGAAAATCTTGTTGTGGATATTTGGGTTAAAAATGGTTAAGAAGAAAAAATTGAAAAAAAAATAAGAGAAGAATTTGATGTTTTAATATATTTTTTAGTCAAGTAGAATTTTCAACAAACTTAACTATAGTCTAGCGGTGAGATTGTCATATCCAAACTTGGAGACCCAGGTTCGATTCTTAGATACACCATTCTTGATATTTTGTTGAAGAATTTAAAAAACCGCCGGTTCACGGTTCTTAATGGTTCGTCCGGTTCGTCCGAGTTTCAACGGTTCTCCATGAACTTCCGGCTTTAGCATTAGACCGGACCGGTGACATGGCCGGTTCGCGGTCCAACCGGTCGAACCGGCCGGTCCGGTCCGGTTCTGAAAACATTGACTGGCCCGTACACATGCACATACACATGTTCGCATGAGTATTGAGTACGCAAAGAGAGAGATTGGTATACTAAGACTATTGCTTTGTATAAGGCATGAGAGTGGGAAGGGACAACTTTTAGCAAACGCAAAATAATTGTTATGTTTCTAAAGATTGTAGCCTTTGTGTGTAGAAAAAAAAAAAGCCTTTGTGTGTAGAATTAGTACTTGTAATTGACTTGAACTATTGATGCCAGTTAAGTAACTATCCATTCGCTATTGTCATTCGGAAATTAGTTTACAATTATCCCTTTTTCCTCAAAACAAAAAATTCCTACATGAAAATCTTTTGAAAGTTACAAACAAGTGCATTATGTCTTATACGAAGTATGGATACTAAACTATTGAACAACAGGTAATCTGTCTAGCTTATTTACAATAATAGTTAGACTTACAAACCTTTTGCTTTGGTATGAAAGCAATTCTTGATTATTTTGTGTCGTCAACTTGGCAGATTATAACCAATGGAGCTTACAAGAGTGTGGAGCATCGAGCAATTGTAAACTCACAAAAGGAAAGACTTTCTATTGCTACGTTTACTTTCCCAAAATTGGATGGTGATCTAGGTCCAGCACCAAGTCTCATCACTCCTGAAAATCCAGCAAAGTTTAGCAGAGTCCTCATGGTGGACTATTTGAAAAGACTATTTTCTCGTGAATTAGATGGGAAATCATATATCGATACCATGCGAATTTAAGCGAAGATAATGTCTACTGTGTTGTAGGTGTGAATGAAAGATGTGGTTATGTATATGCTCCTTAAAAAAACTGTTGTTTGGTGGTTATCTGATCTTTGTTGGATAAAATAACTAATCACTGTCATAAAAAACAATTATCAATTTGTTGGAGTCTCTCTAAGCAAGATCTTGTTTGCCTATTCGTTTTTTCTCTTTTAGTTTCTTTTTCCTCTGTTAATTATGCAAAGACATATTAGTTCAATTTTCCAGTCCAATCGCTTCATTTCTTTGCACACAATAAAATACTAGTTCGTTTCCTCTGAGTCATTTTCCCCAAGAAATGAGAGCGCTTTCCAATCTGATGCTATCTAACGGCCAAACTGATTTTTTTTTTTTGAGCAAATAATGAGGATTTTATTTGATTACTGGGTTCAAACTTGTACACATGGGCAATCATCCCTCATCATACTACTATAGCTACAGTCCACTACAGTATTCAAAACAACTAATCTATCAAGCATTTCCAGTCCACTCCCCATTCCAATGTAGGGAATCTTTTCTTACGTAGCAACCATAAAATAAATGCAGATCTTGGCACAAATCCTTTTCCCCAAACTAGTTTTGCCCAAGTCTTCTTCTCTCTTGAGCCGCTAAGAAGCTTTATGGCAGCTTTTGTATGGAATACACCAAATAAACATCCCTCCAACACAATCTGATCCTCAAACCCCACCAAAGGTTCAAAACACGCAAGTGTAACTTCCTTTAGCCTCCTCACTGCAGCTATAATTTCTGATACAGAAACATTTGGTTTGCATCCAAAACTGTAAAGTAAGTTGCCTGTTAAGTGTCTATACAATGGCCCAAGGGGATGCCATGCATCAAACCAGAAATTGGTGTTAGTCCCATTCTCAACAATGTGTCTAATAAGAGGTTGAGCACAATCTCTAATCTGCAAAATGTTCCTCCAAACCTAGGATGGTTCATTTGAAACCTTCAAAGACCATAAAGATTTGTTCCTTAACGCCTAGAAGTATTTTGATTTTTTTCCAAGACAATAAATGAACTGATTTTATATTTAAAACCTTCAACAACTTTTTCACTATCAACCACAAGACTTGACCATAATTTTATCTAAATCGACACGCATAAGATTAACTTAAAGCAATGACTAGGAATTAATGAAAATAAATATCGAAAAATGTGGATGTACCATCACCTATAGGTTCGATGATGTACAACCACCAAACAAAACAAAAGGTTAAATAATCAAAGCCTAACTTTTAGTGTAATTTGCACTTTTTCCTTAACGTTATCTTAATTTTTTGCACTTTGCCACTTCTGGTAATGGAATTACTAATTTTACCAGTACTTCCATCTTTCTACACGCATAGCATTTCAAAGGGGTTAGACTAGTTGGCTTGCGGTTCTAATACTTTCAATTATTATCGAGGCCTCAACCAATAAGGTACTATCTGTTCATGCCTCTCATGTATACGAGTCATTTTAGAAAGAAAAACAACTCCTCATGTTTGATCAGGTTTGAGGTTGGTTAATTTACCAAAAAATTAGAATATACAATTAAACGTTATGAACATAATATTAAGGAAATTATCCAAAATTCCTTTAGTCTTTTATTAACCTTAACAAAAGCAAGTATGTTTGTCCAAGAACTATAACATGTCACTAAGGAAACATCTTTCGAATATCTAACTATATAAAGTGTGATTTGAATCTGTGGTGCTAAAATTTTGTGTCATCTTTTACATGATCTCTAAAAATTTCAAAATGTAAAACCAAATTTTAGTAAAATAACTTTTACAACTAAATATCAGTTATACTATTTACACATATGACACGTATAAAGTGTGCCTTGATCACGAATTGACATCAATTGCAACTTGGAGCTACGTATATATATATTTTGGTAGAGATTTACACAAACTACAAACATGGAATCTGGTATGATAAAGTTGGGAAGCTCTCTAAAGGTACCCTATGTTCAGGAGTTGGCTAAGGAGAAATTTGCATCAGTTCCACCCCGATACATACGACCTGATCCAATCAAACTTCATGGGGTCTCCACAGAGGAAATCCCAGTAATTGACATGCAAAGGTTGCTTTCGGATGAATCAGTGAATCCAGAGCTTGAAAAGTTGCATTTTGCCTGCAAAGAATGGGGCTTCTTCCAGGTTTGTCATTTTGTATTTGTATATGCATATATTAGGTATTGTTGTTGGCCTAATAAGGGAGTCTGATTTTTTAATACTACTTGTCATTTCAATTTGGTTTTTAGCACAACTTTTAACTTACTTTCAAAGGAATAAATTAATTCTGAAATATTTATTATGTTAATAACTATGACTTTTCAGGACTTGTAGGTAAATGATATATCTTGCCACAAGTATTTCTTTTTCATATTGAAATGTATTTTTTCTTGTAATTATCCAGAAATTTTATGCCAAAAGCAGGCATGCCTACCCTAATATATGACTCATTTGGTTTTCTCTAGTAATAGTACATAATGCATGACTAGAATGTAATAGTAGTGATATCCATTTATTTCCTGTTTTTCCTAGGATCTTCTTTGAATTGTTATACGAGGACAATCATCTAATTTAAATGGATATACATGCCTACTGTTAAAATGGAGAAGCGTTATAATAGTCAACACCAAATAATTAGTGGCTGTACAATTTGTCTCCAGCTGATTAATCATGGAGTGAAATCTTCATTAGTGGACAAACTGAAACTAGAGATGCAAAAGTTTTTCAATTTGACGATTGAAGAGAAGATGAGATTTGCCCAAGAACCGGGCGATATAGAAGGATATGGACAGGCCTTTGTTGTATCTGAGGAACAAAAACTTGACTGGGGTGACATGTTTTACATGGTCGCTCTGCCAACTCACTTGAGAAAACCTCATTTACTTCCCAACCTTCCTCTTCCATTCAGGTACAAGAAAATTTGCACACACATGCATATCATTGTATTTAGGGTGCATTTGATAAAATTGAAATTTGAAATCTATAGTCTGAATCCATAAAATTATTGAATTGTTAAGTATTAAATCAAATACATTTGAGTGTATATCATATTCAGTGATAAGTGAATAGTTTATTACTTATTTTCCTTTACATACATTGTCTACACCTTGATATATAAAGAAACTGAAAGTCTAGAATTGAAATTGTAAAGAGATATAATGATGGTTTTTATGATTTATAAACTGGATTTACAATAAGAGACATTTGGATAGGAGTTTTATTTAGATAATTTATTTAAGATAATTATTGTAGAACTTTTTGTGATGTGATGTATGTGAGATAAAAAGATGATTGAAAAAATAAAAAGGTGATTGAGATTTGTGAAGCAAATTTTTTTTTTTCAAATCATCTCAATCCAAACACACCAGATTTATTTAAGTGTGGCGGCTTGATTCTTTCATGTGTTTTAATTGATGGAAATATGAACATTTTGGTCCTTTATTATAGCAGTGGTCTTTAATTTGGTTCTTTATATCTAATTTATTCCTTATCTCGTCTGCTCCTTTATTTCTACAGTGGCAATGTCGATTATCTTTGTAATACCAACATTGCATGGAAGTTTATGAATTAAGGGTTGTAATTAGAGATTTGGGAAAATTAGGAGATGGGCAGTCGATAGATTGGAGATTGGGACTTGTAATACCAACATTGCATGGAAGGTGATTCTTTTTTTTTTTCAATTTTTATTTTTGTTAATGGTGCACATGCCGTACATGGGAACGGCGCCATTAGTTTTTCTATTACAACTCTTGCATTGATTTTAAATCTTAATCACTGAAATAGAGGACTTGAGCTATATAATTCCCTTCTAATAAGCAAAGTAATAAAGGACTTGATGAGGCAATTAAGTACTTTGTCTTAAATCTTAAAGAACAATAAATAAAGAAAAATGCTGATAATGGTTATGCAGCATCTTAATCACTGTTTGTGAATTTTGTTTTGTCGAAGAAAAAAATAATATATGTCTCATTCAGTTATTTGAGGGGTAAAAAAGACGATAACCACTCAATTATTCTTTAACTAGGTGTACGAGTCACAATTTGTTTATAAAAAGTAATCCATTGATTATTAAGATGGTTTTTTCAGAAAATAATTTGATAATGCTGGTAGTTAGCCCACCAGAACCAAACAGACAATTGGTTCACAGAAGGAAGCTTTTACATAAAATTGAAACCGAGGAGACAATAATAAAGCCAAATGCAGGGATTATCCAGATGCGTTTATTTAGGAAGTCGTACTGTCTTAGGGGCCGACAAACGACATGAAAGTGTCCGAAGGATTGAATATTTTGTTAATCTCCACATGATACGCCTTTCTTTCGTCTTAATTTTTTTCCCTTGGACTCATTCTTAATGGTTTTCCAAACATTTCTCTTCTTTTAATCATATGGCTATTGGCCACCCAATGACTTAAAGTTTTGGTTAGGTGGAGGTTAAGGGTTCAAATTTACTCCCTATCACTTTGCTACTATATGTGATTTTCTCAAATCCATATGAGTGCGTACGTCTGATCCGATGGTGATTTAATTCTCGTCGGTTCTCTAATAAATTCAGTTGAACCTCTCCCTAAAATAGGTTAGAATAGGAATAGGATAAATGGTGACGATTGATAGAAAAAAAATTATATCATCTCCCTCTCTCTCTCATATAGGAAAATATATCCTCTCTTGCTTTTCTTAAAGGGATGAGTTTAGAAACCTCCTCTAAGATTGACAATTTCATTGAGTTTCCTCGAGGTTATCAAAATAACACTTACCTCCTTTGCCACATAAAATGACAATATTAGTCTTAACATTTTAATAAAACTCTCTTGCTAGATATACTTTTACAAAGAATGGTATTAATAATTATTTTTCTTTTCTTTTTCTATTCTTATTCCTCCTTTTTATATTTTTGCCAATAAAACCATAAAATATAATCATTGACACCATAAATGTTGTACTAGTGACATTTTTTATGACTTTGAATGTGATCTAATATTACTTGTTCATTTTTTTTTGGTATCAAAAGCAACATTAACTAAAAAAAAGCCCAAAATTGCTACCAAGCTATGATAGTTCCACCAATCCAAAAGTCTACAAACATTAAAAGAATTATGACGGTATTTTCTTTTTCAAATTAAAAAATATATACCCAAGTAAATCACCATTAAAAGTAGTTTACCATAGTGATAGAACTATTGTCATCATTGCTTATCAAATAATAAATATGGTGTTAAAAACTTGACACTCTTTCTGTATATTTGTGTTAAATATATTACAATTGTTTTGGAAAGTAAATCAAACTTTATAAGTGGAGGGTATTTTAGGATATTCATTAAAAATTTTGACCAAGTCTAAGGTTTGGTTACCAAAAGTGTTAAATCCGGGGAGGTAGGTGTAATTTTTGAAACCTTAAAGGAGCTCAGTGAAATTGTTAAAAATCTTAGGAGAGGTTTATGAAATTATCCCTTTCTTAAATCTTACATTCTTAATTGTCTTTATGAGGAAAATTAATGAGCCATGTCACTGTGAGATGATGATAAAACATTCATCCTTGCATGCATCAACAATTAGTTAACATCTAAAGAATTGGGCATTGTTATTATATCTTGGATATTCTTTACTTTTTATTTACATTTTTTTTAACATTGTAGAGACACTCTAGATCAGTACTCAAAGGAATTGAAAATCCTTGCCATCAAGGTCCTTGAGCAAATGACAAAAGCATTAGGAATGAAGCTTGAAGATATGACAATGCTTTTCCAAGAAGGGATGCAATCAATGAGGATGAACTATTATCCTCCATGTCCCCAACCTGAGCTTGTGATGGGCCTTTGCCCCCACTCTGATGCTGCTGGGCTTACCATAGTGCTTCAAGTCAATGAAGTGGAAGGCCTCCAAATCAAAAAGGCTGGAGCTTGGGTTCCTGTTGTACCACTTCCTAATGCATTCATAGTCAATGTTGGAGACATTTTAGAGGTAATCATGCTCAAAATCCTTTCTCCCAAGATGCAATGTTAATATGAACAATCTCTTCAAATTGCTTTTCTGTTTATATAATTACAACATCTATCTAGTTTTTGGCCTCCCTTATGAGATATTTTCAAATTGGTTTCTACAATTATGAACATATATGGAAATTAGAATGTCCTTCCCATATTTTAATAGGATTCAAGAGATAATCTTTCCGATTATGATGTAAGACTAATTATCAACTTGCACCGCCCAGAAAATGAGGCAAGGTCAAAGTGTAGCTTTCATCCCAAACTTTAACTTTTGACAAATTTGTGCCTAAACTTCTAACTTTGGCTACTTTGTCAGAGTTAAACGAATGTTGTTTATTGGTAGAATATTGACTACTTTAATAGAACACGTATCTTTATAAAGTCAAAAAAAACATAAAATATATGGATGAAAAGGTCTTATATTGAAAAAACTTGGGCATAATAACTTCAAAATTAGTATTGTACATGCCCTTACACCCCACCCTCCAAATTATTGCTTACCTGTGATGTACGAGTGGTAAAATTCAAACTACTTTCCTTTCATCGTTTTGAAAAAAGTACTTGCTCTTTTCCCCAACAAGTTTGTTTTGATTTTCAGAAAGGAATTTACTTTTTGTCTTGATTTCAATGCTAATTACACGAGTTACTTACAAATCATGTCCTGGATCTATCAGGGTATAGCTTCTGAATTCTATCTCCAATGTTTTTGGGGCATAACAGTAGTTATAGGTGGACTCACAAGATTACCCTGGTAACCATATCCTATTATTGAGCCTAATTGAACTTGTATGAGAATGTATGCTACATAGTACACAGTTGGGAATAATATGACGTTTTTTAACTGAGATGCAGATTGTGACAAATGGGATTTACAAGAGTGTTGAGCATCGGGCAACTGTGAATTTGCACAACGAAAGGCTTTCCATTGCAACGTTCTTTTCTCCAAAACTGGATGGTGACATGGGTCCAGCGCCAAGTCTTATCACCCCTGAAAATCCAGCAATTTTCAGAAGAATTAGTATGATTGAGTATTTAAAAGTGTTTTATTCCCGTGAACTAGATGGGAAATCATTCATTGACGCAATGAGGACCCAAATCGAAGACTTTTAGGCACTTAGTCCCTCTATGATTTTTCTCTTTGAAACTTATGTACACTGTTGATATGGTGTCCCCTCTTCATCCCCTCCCCCTCCTCCCCCAACTTTCATTCATCACAAATTGTATAATTGTTTAAGGATTAATATTATGTGCACTAATACTATTTATGCTATTAGATTCTGATGCATGACAATTAATATGAATTTAAATTTAAAATTCCAAATTTGCACAAATAGTATGCATTCAAGCCTAATACTGTACACATTATTAATGTATAGAAAATTAATCTATTTTTTAAATATGAAAGAGAATGATGAGTTATTGTATGTTCTATCAACGACGACGTATTAGAAGTCATTCTTTATGCCAGATCTTGATAAGGGGAATAAAAAAAACCAAAAAAAAAACTCTTTGCTATTTTACATTTTTTCCTACGGTACGTATTTTAGGCACAATTATAAATCTTTGAGTATATTGCTATTCCGTAAATTTTTTTTCATTTATTTCATATTCTATTCACCGACACAGCTTCGCTCCTTCGAATCTGACCCCATCTACATTGTGGAAATTTAGCCAGATGAAACCGAATGGGAATCTTTTAAAAGGCCAAAGTAGTAAGCTTATGGCCCCAGTGCTAAGCGGACCTCTCACTATTCCTTTTTTGGTCCCCTTAAAACGTCGACGTCCCAGTGCATGGGATAAGAAACCTTAATCCATAGAAGAATTACATAGTCAATTCCATGACCTCTTAATTCTCATGCCATTTCCAGCTTTGAGTGATGAAACCAGGAAGTCAAGACTCGATTTGATTAGGCCAAAACTTGACTCGACTCGACTCGTTTGCAGCCCTAGTGATGGGGATTTTTTCCCCTCCACCATGTGGCTACCATCTCCGCACCATCCTTGCCTATAAATTAAATAAATTAATTAATATGCAGCTATATTTGCCAATATCTATGTACATATTATATTATTTATAATTTTGTAACAATAATAGTAACAGCTGTTAGTTTAGATTTGCTAACAAATACGGAGAAATGTTTTTAAAAGATTAAAGTAGATTTTAAACATAATGTCATGTTGAATATTAGTTAAAAGTCCAAAATATTGATTTATAAAGTTATTTGTTAATATTATATATGAAAAAATAAGATCAAAATAAAAAATAAAATTTTATTTTGAACCACCCATCAGGGCACCCCGGTTGGGTAGATGGATGGGCGCGGGGGTAAGAGAAGTGGGGGATAGCACTAAAGCCAGGACAAGTTTTTAAAGCACAAGGAGGGAGAGGGGTGAGGGTTTCCTAGCCTCATATCCACCTCATTGTCATTCCTCTAGTCACTGACTCTCTAAAGCCTAGAAATTTTAGTTTTCCCTCATTAAAGGTTTGAAAGCATAAATGTTAACTTTTGACTCCAAAAAAATTTATAAAATTTAATATTAAAAAAAAAATATATATATATATATATATATAGTTTTTTTTAATCAAAGTAATTGTTATGCTTCCGTCTACGTAGCAAGGCCAGTATAATTTCAATAAATATTTGAGGATAATCTAAAATTTGGATAACATCATGAAGTGCCGGTGATGAACCATTTTCGAAGACAGTAGCTGATAGACCCTTAATCATAAGTCAATTTTAAAATTTCGAAGCGGTAAAACTTGTTTTTTTTTTTTTTTAATGTGACCAAGGAGGAGGTAATTATCAATGGGTCTACCAAATCAACGTAATTTGCAGGCCCAAGAGATTTGAAAAGGTTTAATTTGTACTACATGGTTCCATGGGTTACCTTTGAAACACTGCATTTAGGAGGAATATGGATGAAATTGATTATAATAGCAGCTCTTTAGGTGAGCCATCATTGTCAAGCCTAGAACTAGTTCCGTATACAACTTCTTATAGCACTGAATCAAAGTGGGACCACTGAATTCAACGTTAACCAAACAATGAATCGTGCAATTCATGAATTGCCTACTGTCAGACCAGCAATTAGAGCCGGAAGAGGGAACTGTGGAAATGAGAGTTGCCGCGACAAGACAGACAGACAAACCTATCTTAGGCATTGGAATCACTTCAGCTGAAAGGAATCAAGAACCAATGATAGGATGGGCGCTAAGGGAGAGAAGCTCAGGGGTACAGCTTCTGGACGACGCAGTAGCATTAAAGCTGGCTATGTGCAAAGCAATTACATTGCACCAAAGGAAAGTACAATTCCAAGTGAAGAATATGCAACTCCTCAATCATATTCGAACTCAGAAGGCAAGTGACAGCAGAATAGCTACGCTGGTGGAAGACATTGTACTTTTGAAAGGGTTGTTTCATATGTGCTCCTTTTGTCTAGCTAATAGTGATAAAAATTATCTAAGCTCTAGTATCAGCATACATGCCTTAGGCATCACAATTGATGAGGAATTGGTGTTTCCTCAGTGTTAAACACACTGGTTGTAAAGTCAATTCGAGCCTTTGCTTGCACTTGTATATTTTTTGAAAGTAATATAATCAAATATCGTTTCGGAAAAAAAAAAAAAGAATTGCCTACTGTCATGAAAACTAGATAATAACATATGCAAACAATCATGATGCCATAAATCCAAAAGCCGAACCACAAAGCAGTAAATTGTGAACGAAAAAGTCAACAATCATGGTTTCAACAAATATCTCGTTTGCTGATTCTTCACAAATATCATACATAATTATTCTTAAAGATAAAAATTACTGAATCCAAATTATTTCCTAATAATCAATCATATGGGCTCTGATACCACTTGTTAGAGTGGTTGTTTATTTTTGGTAAAAACTATCACCTATTAAAATCAAAATCTATATAGCTATTATTAAGAAATAAATTAACAGAAAAATTGCAGAAGCGTACCTTGATTCATGTTGACAAATCAGCACTTGAATCCTTGAAGATTTTGGCGTAACCTTCTAGGTCAACACGTATTTGCTAATTCTCGAGAGAACCCTTGAAAATTATGTGCCTAGAAGTATTTTGATTTTTTTTCCAAGACAATAAATGAACTGATTTTATTTAAAACCTTCAACAACTTTTTCGCTATCAACCACAAGACTTGACCATAATTTTATCTAAATCGACACGCATAAGATTAACTTAAAGTAATGACTAGGAATTAATGAAAATAAATATCGAAAACTGTGGATGTACCATCACCTATAGGTTCGATGATATACAACCACCTAACAAAACAAAAGGTAAAACAATCAAAGCCCCTAACTTTTAGTGTAATTCGCACTTTTTCCTTAACGTTATCTTAATTTTTTGCACTTTGCCACTTCTGGTAATGGAATTACTAATTTTACCAGTACTTCCATCTTTCTACACGTTTAGCATTTCAAAGGGGTTAGAATAGTTGGCTTGCGGTTCTAATACTTTCAATTATTGTCGAGGCCTCAACCAATAAGGTACTATCTGTTCATGCCTCTGATGTATACGAGTCATTTTAGAAGCAAAACAACTCCTAGAATAAAGCCAACCTATGGGTAATAATGTTAAAACCAATCCATTTATAGTTGAAGTGCAAAATTCCAAACGACATATTAATTGTATATACGCAGTCTGGGAAAAGTCTCAAATTGGGTGAAGATTCTCTACTATTGATAGAGCAATTGCAATTGATGGTTTAAATAGTTTTAGTATGAACGTTCACTAGATGAGATTGATTATGAGACACAATTTTTAATAAGTGATAAAACTTGCTGTATTATTAGGTACGTTGTTAATATTTGTATTTCATTGTCTTAATGGTTAAATATTTGTGTGTTAGTAGTCACATTTTGTAGTACAATTGACACTGATATTTTGTGACTGGGTGGGCACTGATGTGCTCTCTTTAGGCTGGTGTTGTCTACTTTAATAATGAACAATCGCAAGCTCATCTGCGTAGCAATTAATGTATGTGGATCCTATTTTGTAAGTCATCAATTTTTTGAGATGGACTAATCCAATTTTGATACAAATTGATAAAGGAATACATCACTCCAGAGACGTTCCATGAAGACTTTAAGTTGTCGCCATCACAATTTTGTAGAAACATTTATAACCGTAGCTGGTGCTTTCTCTGAGATTACTTTTTCAGATGACCAATTCCAAAGAAATTCCATCAACAATTTTGTAGAAACATTTATAACCGTAGCTGGTGCTTTCTCTGAGATTACTTTTTCAGATGACCAATTCCAAAGAAATTCCATTTAGTTGTACTAAACAAGCTTATTATTCAAGTGTCACTGCTATTGAAAGTGAACGATAAGCTCTTTTTCAGTTGAGAGAAAACTCGATAAACAAAATCAAATCGTCAGCCTTGTCGTAAAACAAATCAGAAAATTTGTGTGTATTTATATATGAATTAATCTTTTCTATACATATATATATGTATGTATATATGTATGTATGTATGTGTATGTATGTGTGGGTGTATGTGGATTGTGTTTTGCATAATTCATGAAAGGAGTTAGCCATGACAAAAATACTGACCTTGTCATAAAACAAATCAGAAAATTTACTTTATATATATATATATATTTATGTGGAGACGTACATTTTTCAACCTAAACCTCTCAATGAGCCTTCAGCTCCCCATTTGTTTTTCTCAGATTTTAATTTATTTCATTGATCAAAATATCATTAATGCTTTTTGTTTGGGTTAAATCTAAAAATATTGTTTTATTAGTTAAGTTTAGTTTCTAAAAGTAGAATATTCCAAATGTGACATATCAAAAATAGGAAAGAGTGCCAATAATTGTGAAATCTAAATTTCATTTTTTTAATTAATCTTACCAAAGTAGCATATGATCAGGTTTGAGGTTGGTTAATTTACCAAAAATTAGAATATACAATTAAACGTTATGAACATAATATTAAGGAAAATTTCCAAAATTCCTTTAGTCTTTTATTAACCTTAACAAAAGTAAGTATGTTTGTCCAAGAACTATAACATGTCACTAAGGAAACATCTTTCGAATATCTAAGTATATAAAGTGTGATTTGAATCTGTGGTGCTAAAATTTTGTGTCATCTTTTACATTATCTCTAAAAATTTCAAAATGTAAAACCAAATTTTAGTAAAATAACTTTTACAACTAAATATCAGTTATACTATTTACACATATGACACATATAAAGTGTGCCTTGATCACGAATTGATATCAATTGCAACTTGGAGCTACGTATATATATATATATATATATATTGGTAGAGATTTACACAAACCACAAACATGGAATCTGGTATGATAAATTTGGGAAGCTCTCTAAAAGTACCCTATCTTCAAGAGTTAGCTAAGGAGAAATTTGCATCAGTTCCACCCCGATACATACGACCTGATCCAACCAAACTTCATGGGGTCTCCACAGAGGAAATCCCAGTAATTGACATGCAAAGGTTGCTTTCTGATGAATCAGTGAATCCAGAGCTTGAAAAGTTGCATTTTGCCTGCAAAGAATGGGGCATCTTCCAGGTTTGTCATTTTGTATTTGTATATGCATATATTAGGTATTGTTGTTGACCTAATAATGGAGTCTGATTGTAATAGTATTTGCTCAAAATCTACTAGTCATTTCAATTTGGTTTTTACCACAACTTTAACTTACTTTCAAGGGAATAAAATAATTCTGAAATATTTATTATGTTAATAACTATGACTTTTCAGGACTGTAGGTAAATGATATATCTTGCCACAAGTTTTTTTTTCATATTGAAATGTTTCTTTTCTTGTAATTATCCAGAAATTTTATGTCAAAAGCAAGCATGCCTACCCTAATATATGAACTCATTTGGTTTTCTCTAGTAGTAGTACATAATGCATGACTAGAATGTACAAATAATTAGTGACTGTACAATTTGTCACCAGCTGATTAATCATGGAGTGAGCTCTTCATTAGTGGACAAACTGAAACTAGAGATGCAAAAGTTTTCAATTTGACGATTGAAGAGAAGGAGATTTGCCCAGGAACCGGGCGATGTAGAAGGATATGGACAGGCCTTTGTTGTATCGGAGGAACAAAAACTTAACTGGGGTGACATGCTATTCATGGTCGCTCTGCCAAGTCACTTGAGAAAACCTCATTTACTTCCCAACCTTCCTCTTCCATTCAGGTACAAGAAAATTTGCACACACATTCATATCATTGTATTTAGGGTGCATTTGATAAAATTGAAGTATGAAAACTGAAATTTGAATCTATTAAATTATTGAATTATTAAGTATTAAATCAAATACGTTTGAGTGTATATCACATTCGATGATAAGTGAAAAGTTTATCATTTATTTTTTATAGCAAGTTTTGCCTAAAAAATTTAATGGCACTTAATTAATTCAGATGTTCAATTTTTGGTTATCAAATGTATCTGAATATATTAAGATCTAAATACATTAAGTTTAAATGATGAATTGTGTTGTCAAACACATGAGGACTATAGTAACATCACACACAGTATAACTTTTGAAAGTCATAAGCGTCTAAAATTCTCTACACTTGTCTAAAATTTTAAAATTTTGTGGGTGAAAATACTTAAAAGCTAGGGATAAGATGATCATAGACTAGTCATAGGGTAAGAAAAGAAGTGGTTAGTAGCAGTCTGTAACTTTGCAAATCACCGTACCTGTAATCTTTCTATTTTCTTTTACATAAATTGTCAACATCTTGATATATATAAAGAAACTGAAAGTCTAGAATCGAAATTGTAAAGAGATATAATGATGATTTTTATGATTTATAAACTGGATTTACAATAAGAGACATTATTTAAGTGTGGCGGTTTGATTCTTTCATGTATTTTAATTGATGGAAATATGAACATTTTGGTCCTTTATTATAGCACTGGTGGTTAATTTGGTTCTTTATATACTACCGCTTGCTAATTTATTCCTTATCTCCTCTGCTCCTTTATTTCTACAGTGGCAATGTCGATTATCTTTGTAATACCAACATTGCATGGAAGTTTATGAATTAAGGGTTGAAATTAGAGATTTGGGAAAATTAGGAGAGGGGAAATCGATAGATTACAAATACTGTATTGATTTTATTTTATGGAAATCAGGGATTAATTGGTAGACGGAAGTACGCAATAAATCTTCATCACTGAAATAAAGGACTTGAACTATATAATTCCCTTCTAATAAGCAAAGTAATAAAGGACTTGATGAGGTAATTAAGTACTTTGTCTTAAATCTTAAAGAACAGTAAATAAAGAAAGATGTAGATAATGGTTATGCAGCATCTTAATCACTGTTTGTGAATTTAGTTTTGTCGAAAAAAATAATAATATATGTCTCATTCAGTTGTTGAGGGGTAAAAAGGACGATAACCACTCAATTATTCTTTATTCTAGGTCACAATTTGTTTATAAAAAGTATTCCATTGATGACTAAAATGCTTTATTCAGAAAAAAAAAATTTTGATAATGCTGGTAGGTAGCCCGCCAGAACTAAACATATAATTGGTTAACAGAAAAAAGCTTTTACATATAATTGAAATCGAGGAGGCAGAGGCAATAATAAAGCCAAATGCTGTTACATGAAAAATTGTAGCAGAGAATATCCGAGTGTACGTAATATATATATATATTTTTTATTATGTAGATGCATTTATTTGGAAGTCATACTGTCTTAGGGGCCGATGTACGACATGAAACATCAAATGTTATTCCTTCAATAAAATTCCATGTGTAATGATCAAGACAGCTTATCAACCACTCCTTCAAAGAAAGAATAAAAAAAGACTAATTATCAACTTGCACCGCCCAGAAAATGAGGCAAGGTCAAAGTGTAGCTTTCATCCCAAAATTTAACTTTTGACAAATTTGTGCCTAAACTTCTAACTTTGTCTACTTTGTCAGAGTTAAACGAATGTTGTTTATTGGTCGAATATTGACTACTTTAATAGAACACGTATCTTTATAAAGTCAAAGAAAGCATAAAATATATGGATGAAAAGGTCTTATATTGAAAAAATTTGGGCATAATAACTTCAAAATTAGTATTGTACATGCCCTTACACCCCACCCTCCAAATTATTGCTTACCTGTGATGTACGAGTTGTAAAATTCAAACTACTTTCCTTTCATCGTTTTGAAAAAAGTACTTGCTCTTTTTCCCAACAAATTTGTTTTGATTTTCAGAAAGGAATTTACTTTTTGTCTTGATTTCAATGCTAATTACACGAGTTACTTACAAATCATGTCCTGGATCTATCAGGGTATTGCTTCTGAATTCTATCTCCAATGTTTTTGGGGCATAACAGTAGTTATAGGTGGACTCACAAGATTACCCTGTTAAACAAATAGTATGCATTCAGATTTAATATTGTATACATTATTAATGTATAGAAAATTAATCTATTTTTAAATATAAAAGAGAATGATGAGTAATTGTATGTGCTATCAACGGCGTATTAGAAGTCACTCTTTATGCCAGATCTTGATAAGGGGAACCAAAAAAAAAAAACTCTTTGCTATTTTACCTTTTTCCTCTAGTACTTATTTTAGGCACAATTATAAATCTTTGAATATATTGCTATTCCATAAGTACTCTTTGTATTAAATTCAAATTTTGGGTTTTTCTTTTATGTCCTTAAAAGTATAGCACAGAATAAGCATATAAAATAGAAAGGATGGACTCGCTATAAATTTCAATTATTATTATTTATTTTTTGAGTTATAAAATTTTGTTCAAATAAGTGGAAAATAGATCCATCTTCTATCGTGTGTCCTGAATAGAATAATTCTTAAAGTTTTAAACCTTGTTACTTGACTACATCTCAACCATCAATGATTTGCAAAGATTTGCTGATTAGACAATTATATACCAAGTATTGTGAGGAGACGGTTCAGGAGCGATCGGTCTGATGACCGCTCTTGCCCCTAATCCCACTCCGTTGCGTGATCCATCATCGAGGTGATTGACTGAGGCACGACAATTCGTCCTTGAGACTTCATCTTCATGGTTTCATTATTCAAAGCTAGAAATGAAATCATTCAATGCTATAGGTCACCTAACCATAGGGCAGCATAGATGCCAACTTTATTCACTTTCATTCTAAATTGGCCCTTCTAATGGCACGGGAATTAAGAGATGGAGAGGGGTCACGATTGGTAAGTATGCCCGCCCTGTAGGTATAGAAATGGGGCGGAGAGAAATGCGGAGTGGGAGTTGGGGTTGCGGGAATTTGTCTCAGTACTATCCCCACCTATAAATTAAATAAATTAATTAATACGTAACTATATTTGTCAATATCTATGTACATATTATATATAGTAGGGGTGGTGGGGATTTGTATCGGTACTATCCCCACCTCTACATATATATATATATAGACACACACACATACACATACAGACATATACATTATAATTTGAAAACTCATGATATCATGATTTGTGTGGTAAAATGATGATTTTGTTATTTTTAGTTTACTGATTTTTTTTTTTTTTTTGTGTATTGCATGTTTGCAATAAGATAATAATAGTAGCAGATATTACTTTAGTTATGCTAATAAATACGGAGAAATATTTTTAAAAGATTAAAGTATATTTTAAACTTAATTTCATGTTGAATTTTAGTTAAAAGTTCAAAAGATTGATTTATATAGTTATTTGTTGATATTATATATGAAAAATTATGAAAAATAGAAGTTTATTTTGAACGACCCATTGGGGCACCCATATTGGGTAGTGGGGTGGGGGTAGGGGGGATAGCTTAGGGCAAGGGGAAGTTTTTAAAGCACAGGAGGGGAGACGGGAGAGGGTTCTCTAATTCCAAATCCATCTTGTTGTCATTCCTAGTCACCAATTCTTTAAAACCTAGAAATTTTAGTTTTCCCTCACATAAGGTTTGAAGTAAATGTTAACTTCTACCTCCAAAAAAATTTCTATAAAATATTATTATAAAATTAAATGTTATTTGTATAAACTGTTTTTCGATCAAAGTAATTGTTATGCTTCCTTCTACATAGGTAACATAGCAAGGCCAGTATAATTTCAATAAAACATTTAAGGATAATCTAAAATTTGGATAAACATCATGAAGTGAAGGTGATGAACCATTTTCAAGGACAATAGCTAATAGACTATTAAAAGTCAATTTTGAAGTTTGGAACAACAAAACTTGCTTTCTTCATGTGCCCAAGATGAGTTTTTTTAGATTTTGATTATCAGATTTGGAATTTTTTGGATCTATTCGATAGAGCTCACCATATTATCTTGTTTTTTGATATCTGTGTATGTTTAATGATGTAATTTCTATCATTAATGCAAATTTTAATAAAACTATGATATTTTATATAAAAAATGGAGGTAATTATCCAGGGGTTTACCAAGTCAACATAATTTGTGGGCCCAAGGGATTTGACAAGGTTTAATTTATATTGTATAGTATAGGTATTTTATAGGTATTTTAATGGATAGGGTTTGATTTAGATCTCTTTGATCTACATTCATACTTATTAAATTTAGTTAGACCCAAACCCATACCCAACCCCTTATGGGTTTGAAAAAGTAAACTCAAACTCGAGCCCTCATAGGTTTAGGTATTCAACGGGTATTCGTGAATACTTTTTTGAACATCCAATGAAGAATCAAAGTAAAAATATTTTGAAAATATATAGAGTTAAAAAATAACATAAATATCATCCAATTTTTATTTTCAAATAATAAAATCAACATTCATGATGTTGAACACATTATTATGAACTCAAAGAAAAAATTATTATCAACTAAAACTATTTGTTTTCAAAGTTTCATCTGTGTCTATATTCAATCTTTTATTTATTTGCTTTCATTTTTTCTTTTTTTTCTTGAAAATGTTTGTACTAATTATAATGACATAGAATATTAGGTTATTTTCCGAATTTACTGATACATACACACACATAGAATATTGCATGGGTATTGGTAGGGTCTAATTTGGATTTGAATTTGGATCTAAATCATAGAAAACCATACTCCACCCAAATTCATGATTCTCTTACGGGATCTAGATTTGGTTAGGGTCTGGGTTAATAAATTAAACCTAAACCCTACTCAGATATACTGGGTTTGGATTTGATTTGGATAAAATCCGACCCATTGACATACCTAGTTCGGTACCATAGGCTACCCTTAAAACAGTGCGTTTAGGTGAAATATGGATGAAATTAATTGGAATAGCACCTTTTTAATTAGATAAGACATCATTGTCAGCCTATAATCTAGTTCCGTAAACAACTACTTTTATAATCCAAATCTAGAACGTTGCATTCGATTAATAATAAACAATAATGTTGATTAATGAAACATACGGTGGCATGAATAATTGAAGAGTGCACCTATCTTTTATTATGTTCCGTGAATAGAAGAATCCGAAAAGTTTTAAACCTCTTGTTACTTGACTTTCATCTCAACCATCAATGATGTTTTCAAAATTTGCTAATTGGACAATAACATACCAAGAATCACGCCGTTGCATGATCCATCTTCGAGTTCATTGATTGAGACACGACAATTTGTCTAGAATTTTCATCTTCCTGGTTTCATCACTCAAAGCTGGAAATGGCATGAGAATTAAGAGGTCACCTCCTTTCCATAACGACTTAAACCATAGGGCAGATAGATGCCAACTTTATTCACTTTCCCTCTAAATTGGCCCATCCAATGGCATGAGAATTAAGAGGTAGGAAGGGGTCATGATAGGAATGGATGCCCGTCCTTTGGGGAGAGAAATGGAGTGAAGAGAGCTGTGGGGGCAGGAGTGGGGTGGTGGGGATTTTTCTCCCCCCACCATGTGGCTACCATCCCCGCGCCATCCTTGCCTATAAATTAAATAAATTAATTAATATGCAGCTATATTTGCCAATATCTATGTACATATTATATTATTTATAATTTTGTAACAATAATAGTAACAGCTGTTAGTTTAGATTTGCTAACAAATACGGAGAAATGTTTTTAAAAGATTAAAGTAGATTTTAAACATAATGTAATGTTGAATATTAGTTAAAAGTCCAAAAGATTGATTTATAAAGTTATTTGTTAATATTATATATGAAAACATAAGATCAAAATAAAAAATAAAATTTTATTTTGAACCACCCATCAGGGCACCCTGGTTGGGTAGACGGATGGGGGTGGGGGTAAGAGAAGTAGGGGGATAGCACTAAAGCCAGGAGAAGTTTTTAAAGCACAAGGAGGGAGACGGGTGAGGGTTTCCTTGCCTCATATCCACCTCATTGCCATTCCTCTAGTCACCGACTCTCTAAAGCCTAGAAATTTTAGTTTTTCCTCATTAAAGGTTTGAAAGCATAAATGTTAACTTTTGCCTCCAAAAAAATTTATAAAATTTAATGATAAAAAGTTATTTATATATACAGTTTTTTTTAATCAAAGTAATTGTTATGCTTCCGTCTACGTAGCAAGGCCAGTATAATTTCAATAAATATTTGAGGATAATCTAAAATTTGGATAACATCATGAAGCGCAGGTGATGAACCATTTTCGAAGACAGTAGCTGATAGACCCTTAATCATAAGTCAATTTTAAAATTTCGAAGCGATAAAACTTGCTTTTTTTTTTTAATGTGACTAAGGAGGAGGTAATTATCAATGGGTCTACCAAACCAACGTAATTTGTAGGCCTAAGAGATATGACAAGGTTTAATTTGTATTATATGGTTCCTTGGGTTACCTTTGAAACACTGCATTTAGGTGGAATATGGATGAAATTAATTATAATAGCAGCTCTTTAGGTGAGACATCATTGTCAAGCCTAGAACTAGTTCCGTATAGAACTTCTTATATTATCCAAACCTAGCACCTTGCATTTCGACTAATAATAAACAATGTTGGATTAATGAAACATCTCGTGCGAAAAAATATATATATTCTGAACTAGGGATTCAGTGGATAGATACAAGAATTAGAACTTTGAAGTTGAAAATAACCACAATCATGGATCCCAAGACAAGAAAGCTTGGGGGATCTCTGAAAGTTCCTTTTGTCCAAGAGTTGGCTAAGGAAAATCCCTCTTCTGTTCCAACTCGTTACATACGCCCCGACAAAGACCAATATCCAACCATCTCTAACGGTGGTTCTTTCCACCAAATACCAGTTGTGGATATGCAAAGCTTGTTTAGTTCTGCTGAGAAGGTAAGTGATTTGGAGCTTCAGAAGCTGCATTCTGCTTGCAAGGAGTGGGGCTTTTTCCAGGTATATATACAAGGATTGAATGTATGACAAACATATATTTGTGTGACAAGCTATTGTATATTTGAAATAGTTTGATTATACAACTTTTTTACAAAACTAAATTATCAAGTGTTGTTATTTCGATATTTGAACCGTTGATTTGGTGTAAGGTTTGAACCCTAACCAATATCCTAGAAAGGAACTTTAAATTCCCCTTGGTGGCCACTAGACCAAGACTCTATGGTTACCTTTCTCAAGGTTTGAGAGCATCCCACTTTTTTTTTTTTTGTTCCGAAAAAAAAAGAAACCATCTTCAAATGAAATCAAAGTCCTATGAAAATTGAATCCGTTGATGACTTAATCATCTTTTACCTGAATTTTACGAGTGCAAATCGGTTGAAAGTATACATATGCTTATGTGCTGTTCCATCCAGACGCTATTACTTATGAGAAAAACTGTCAGCAGCTGATTAATCATGAAGTTAGCTCTTCATTAGTGGAGAAATTGAAATCAGAAGTTCAAGATTTTTTCAATCTGCCGATGGCTGAAAAGAACAAATATGGTCAAGAACCAGGAGATGTAGAAGGATATGGGCAGGCCTTTGTCAAATCAGAGGAGCAAAAGCTTGACTGGGCTGACATGTTATACATGATCACTCAACCAGAAGATTTAAGAAAACCTCATTTATTCCCTAAGCTGCCTCTTCCTCTAAGGTATATTTGACCAACCATGCACAACACACACAAAACGCGGAATTTAAATCAAGTGTTCTATCTTTAGTCTTGTAATTCTTTAACCATGCAGTTTTAGGATAAAAACTGTTTTTGACATGAACTAACATACGTAGTATGCTAAAATTTTAGGCAAACTGTACTACTAGTTACTGAACTTTCTTGAATGGAAAAAAAAAAAATTGGATGGCCGAAAAGAGACATTCATGAAAATTTAATGGCCGCTGATGCACTTTGCCAGATGGTTTTGATTGAAGCAATTCAATGATACATTTAATTTAACGTTTTGACGTCTATCTAAATTTGATTGCTAATGCATCAGATAGGTGAGATTTTTTAGTAGGTAAAGTTGATTTCCTGTAAAATTATCTACTGAGAAAGATAGAATAAAAGAATATGTTGATGTGATAATTTTTAAAGCTAACATTTCAGATTTATGTTTAGGGAAGTATAAAGGTCCAGAAATGGCTGAATACATGATGACGAAAGGTCAAGCAAAAAAATAAGCTGAAATGCCAATGAGGAATTAATTACCCTGCCGCCCTCCATCCACTATCTTCCAAACCAAATAAAAAGAGAAAATATATTTAGAACAATTAACAATATGAATAATTCAAAACATTAACCTATTGTACATATGCTAGTAAGTCCACTAAGGCTTAAGAAGCTTTCTTTTTCACTTTTTGTGATATTGAGAAAAATAATGACCTGCCAAGAATTTCCGTTTGTGTTTTGATCAAAGATGATTTTTTTTTAATAAAATATCATATTTTCATTAAAATTTACACTAATGGCAGAAATTATATCATCAAATATATATAGATATCAAATAATAGATATGAAGAAAGGATACTATAGATATGAAGAACAATAAAAATTACATTATAAAGCTCCAAATTTAAAAAATAAGATAAAATAATTGTAGCTCCACGGATATCTACGCATGCTTGTAATTGTCAAATCTATTGATTAATGACTTCAAGTCCATATATTATAGTGAGATCTACCGAATAGATCTAAGAAATTCTAGATCTAATAATCAGAACATGAAAAACTCAAATGTAATAAAAGAAAAATGAAAAAATTATCAAGAACTCTCACTAAGAATCCTTAGGAGAGAATAGAACTCCATTAAAAAATTTAGGAGAGAAGAAAACTCTCACTAGACAACTCTAAGGAGAGAAGAAACTCTCATTAGAAAATCTTAAGAAATATTTTATTCACATAAATGAAAAGAAACTATAGAGAGAGCTCCTCACATGGAAAAAGATTAGAAAAATCTGATCTCTCTCTCATGAGAGAGTTGAAGGAGAGTTTTAGTTAGAGAGTTTTTTCTAAAGAGAAGAAAGATAGAAGGAGGATGGCCTAAGATATTTTAGGTCAAAATGTTACTAATATTATAAAAGATGAAGTTGAACAATAAAAAATCACCAATTCACTGTGACAAATGGTTACAATGAGCTCAAATTTATTGAAATATCTTGATTCGCTATGCAATTTGAAAATAAACAAATCAGTTATGATTTTAAGTTCATTATAATATACATCTAAATTTATACTTAGACTTAGGTATGCTAAGTTCTCCTTATAGTTTATTTGCATGTTAATCAATCCAATAACACTGCAAAACATGAAACTAACAGTGAAGTTTGTGCGCAAAATTTACTTTTCTTTTCTTTTGTTATGATACTAAACCGATATTTATGCTAGTTACCTTTGTATTCCTTCAAATGTTCTTGGTTCTGCTACATAGGGAAAGTCTTCAAGAGTACTCTATAGAGCTCAAAAGTCTTGCCTTGAAGATTCTCAACCTAATAGCAAAAGCATTAGGAATGAAGCATGAAGAAATTGAAGTGCTTTTAGAAGAAGGGTTGCAATCCATGAGGCTCACTTACTATCCTCCATGTCCTCAACCTGAGCTGGTCACAGGCCTCTGCCATCACTCTGATCCTGTTAGCCTCACCATTTTACTTCAAATCAACGATGTACAAGGTCTCCAAATCAAGGAAAATGAAGCTTGGGTTCCTGTTCTTCCACTTCCTAATGCTTTTATAGTCAACGTTGGTGATATCCTAGAGGTAAGGATTCGCATAAATATAAGGCTTTATTGTGAATTGCCCCATTAACAAGTACATGCTTTTAAATTTGCTCCATCGTTATTTGTTCTAAGGGTCAGTCACACTCTGCTCTGCTAAGCTTTCGGGGTAGGCACACTTTTGACTTTACTATTACGAGCCTTAAAATTGTATACTTGGCCCCTTGAAAACTAGTCAAAGATATAAATATTAACGTCATAAGCAAAAAAGTGAGTGTAAGGATGTTAATGCCCTTTCATTTCTGAAATGATTAATAATTTATCATTATTGCCATTTTGTTGCTAAAAAATTTATATCTTCTCTATAGTATCTAATATACAAAAAATCAAATTAATAAAACCAAAAAAAAAAGCTTTTTTAATTTAATATCCTTAAAGTCTTTTCAAATTCATGTTGAATTAATGTTCTTTTATCTTATCCATTGTTTTCAATTTATTGAACTTTAAATCTAATAGTAATAATAAATAATGTAGTAATAAAAAAATAATATGGTAATAACAATAAATAGAGTTGGCAAAATTTTGAAATCATGCTATAATATTAAGCTTGTTACTACTTAACAGCGTAATATTTTATTCTTTTAGTTTATGTAAATTGTTAGAAGAATATTTTTGTTATATTTTGTTTGTCAGATTAGTCAACTATGAATTACTTAACTAAATTTTTAATAAGGACTAATATATATTACATCTAGACTTAGAGGAGAATAAATAGAGATTAAATAAAAAAATCACTTTCTTCACCAGTAAAAGGGCATTAATAGTAAACTATATATAATGTCATCAAAATGGTGAATAAGCGTTGTTTTGATTGGATCTGTCCTCTCCCTAGACTTCTAATATTTACATTTTTTTTCCAACATTAATGTGCCACAACACTTCTATAAAAGCCCAAATTGTCATGTGGAATGCACTTACTCTCCGACTACAATTAGCTTACGTACCAAATTTTTAGTAACTTAGTCATGAGAATCTTTTGCTAAGCTGTGACTGATAAAGCTATTAGAACTTCCAGTGTCCACCAATACGTTCACTACTACACTTCTCATAACCTGTTGTAGAGTAATGGTCTTTCTTTTGAGCCCAGAAGACAAAGTATGAAATGACATGTCTACCACAACCCCAAGATTACTAGAAACCTCATCTTGCTTCCCTTGGACATCTGCAAACTCAATTTCCTCCTCTTCGTCTTCTGCCATCAGATGCAGCTGCTTCATTTTACTTTGATGTCCTGCTCCAAATTTGTTGGCACACTTGAAACAAAAATTATTATTCCTCTAGTATTGGATGGTGAAATTTTCTATATGATGTTAGGACTAGAATCCTAATTAGCAGAAGCTCCTTTTTCAACTCGATAATGAGGGAGCCTATAGCTATTAGTTCCAATACCATGGCCAATTTTGATTTTATATAATTCAAATCTGGAGTCCACATTCTGCCTACCCCCTTGTCTAATCTGTCTACGTCAAATGCTACTATTAAAATATCAGGTTTGAACATCTTGACTGTGCCTAATTTCTTCTCTAAGCCCGCTAATGAAACTGGAGACAGAATATCGTTCACTAAGTCTTATTACTCCTGAGGAGCATCAAAGTTTTCAACTGTTCAAACTTCTCTTGTTATTCTTCTAAATTACCAATCTATTGCGACTTATTGAATTTTTCCAAATTTCCTCTGTCAACAAATGTGTGCACGATAGTTCTTTAATTCCTTCCAAGACAAACTAGCTAGGTTTTTCAATCTTGACCCCCAGAAACTAGTTATCTGTTATTCCCTCATAATACATTCCAATCACATTCATTCTATTTTCATCAAAAAAATTTGTAAAACAAGAATAATTTATGGCATTTTCTGACTCATTCCCTGAGATTATCCCTAAAGAACATAGGTAATTCAACCTTAAGAGTAACTGGGAAAAGGAATCCTACTCCAGTTCTCCTTAGTAGTCGCTCTAGGCTCATTGGTGGACAGCAACTTCTGTTGCTTCTAGGAGGTGGGAATCCCACAATTTTCGTCTTCGCAGATCACTTTCTGATTGTCTTTACAAGACATCACCATCATAGAGGAGCTGGATTTCTGATGCACATTATGAATCATGGACTCCATCTTCTTGCCATTACTTTCCCACTCATCTTTAAAATGTTGCTGGAAATTATTCATGGAGTCTAACTGCTGCTAAAAATTTCCTATGGAAGCCAGAGCCTTGTTCAACCTTGCTTCTGTTTCTTGACATGCTCCTTCAAAGGCTTAAAACAAGTAGTTTCAGCCATGATCAGGGGGTATTCAAGCAGCCAGAGTCAACCGCTTCATACCAACAACTATCAGGGACTCAAACATTGGAGTCCAAATTAAGTATTGATTTGGGAGAAAAATGAACTAGAGAAGGAAAGAATTAGTTCAAGAATGAGGAATGATCAGAACGAGAGAAGAAGAAAGAGATGCAGAGGGAAAGATTGACTATAAGAAAGGAATGACTACCAAACTCCTTTCCTAACTAGTTTCACTAACTGAAGGAAATTAAACCAAGCTATCTTAGTATTTAGTTTCCTAATTCTTCTGATATCTTGTTTTGGTGTCTTGTTTGTTTAGTTTTAATATTAGTTTAGGAATTAGTTTCCTTCATTTCTTTCTTGAGCCCGTTTTGTTTGTTTATAAATATTTCGCTGCCATGCTATTTCTTCGAGTGTGTGATTTGTTTTGATTATTTATCCTATGGGCTATTTTCCTACAAAGTATTAGAGGTCTGGACTTTGATTCTAGGGCTTGTTCATGAAATTGAAGCATGGATCAATGTTATTCATCACGTTGTGATGTTTTTATTTTTGATGGTAAAAATGATTTTGAGATTTGGAGTTGGATGATGAAAAAAAAAACTTCAAGCTATTGGAATTTGGGATTTTGTCTAAAAGGGGTTCACGAAACCTATAGAAGGTACGAATTATCAAGCAGTGTAAGAGTTAGAGAAGAATAAATAGTTAGACTGCAAGGCATTCCAATATCTCAACACCCAAGTCCAATTGCATGTAGCCAAAAAATTTATAGATGTAAACACAGCAACGGAGGTTTGGAAATTTTTGATGAATTTCTATGGTCATGGTGGAGAAGAATTTTGTGATGAGGTAGGAGAATTTTTTTTTATGAGTCAAAGAAAGAAGAAATTGTAGAAATTATGGGTACACATGAAGATGAAAAATTTGTGGCCGAAAAAGAAATTTCACATGTGGTTGAGAAAGAAAGTGAAGTCGTTGGTGATATGGAAAATGTAACTAAAGATTGTGATAAGAGAGAAATTTTTGATTTCATTGTGGTTGATGAATTTTTTGAAGCGAAAAATGCGATTGTTAAAATTGATGCGATTGTTAGTGTGAAAAAAATTAAAGGAAAAATATGGTGATGTTGTTAAAAACATTGGAGGTGGCAAATATGATTTTCTAGTGTTGGGAAATTTTCTTGGTGATGTGGAGTAATGAATGGAGTTTGGATGAACATGTTTAACTTTTTTGACATAAGTGATCAAGGTAAGAAATTGTTCAAAAAGTATAAGTTTCGACCACTGTTACGTGTAAAGATGAAACTAAAAATCAATCATAAGTTGGAGTTAAATGTTGTGTCTACTGCAACTGAGCTTTTCATAGAGATTCAAGTTCGAAATGACATTGGAGGTGAGCACAATAACGAGCATGGTTTAAGGAAGGCAATAAAGGAAATTAAACCCAACTATCTTAGTATTTAGTTTTCCAATTCTTCTAGTTTCTTGTTTCGGTGTCTTGTTTGTTTAGTTCCCATATTGGTTTAGGAGATTTCAAATCAGTTCCAAATAAGTTTCGGTTTATAATTGTATTTGTTTAATAAGTTTAACAATGCATAAATACTACTAGAGTAGTAGATTATTACTTGAAAAATTGAGTCGAGTTTTGAGAGTAAATTTGAGGGAAAGTCTCATAGTTTAGATTCGTAAGTTGTTGTAAGCGAAAAGTTACAATTTGATATTACTATGATTGAGTTTTGAGTTAATAAATAGTTAAATGTTTGTTTGTATATTTATTCTCCTTCTCTTCTCAAATACTTTTATATGTGTTAAAATTGCTTTTGTTTCTTATTTGTGCCCTATTATCAAAAAAAAAAAAAAGTCTTCCCTACTTATCTAAATGGGGCCAATGGGTGATAGAAAAGGCCCATGGCCTAGGTTGGCCACCTCTAGGGGTGTCAATGGGTCAAGTTTGGATCCGAACTCGGCTCAGGCCCGATAATTTTTTCCGAATATGGGTTGAGAAATAATTCCGATACCCGGATCCGTTTACTCTAACAAAAAATAGGTTGGATACGGAATATAGGATTCCAACCCGAATCCAAACAATATATTAATAATTATAAAATATAAATATTTCTAAATACATTCTTTTACCAAATTAACAATTTAGTAATGATTTTGTAGATTGATTTGTGTTTAGTTTTGTATTGACTATTGAGTTATTTGTGATTTAGTTTTGTAATTTGATTTGTTTAATTTTGGAGATGGATTTATAATTGGTTTTGGATTTAATTTTAAAATGTTTAAATTTGGATTTTTTTTCCGAATAGACCTACAGCCCGTCGAACCCAATTCCATAACTCTAAAATCAAGACCCGTTGGGTATATGGATCGGGTCTGGATTTACTGAAGAATCTATTGGTGTCAAAGTTTTTTTTTTTTTTTAAAGTCAAAGCCATTTTCAGTATTATGTTTTGATCCCTAGGTTGTTAAAAATTATTATATGCCTCAAAATATTCTATACTTTATAAATATTGTCCTAAAGTTTGGTGTTATTTTTCAATTAAGTCCATAATTTTAATTCTAAACTTGTTAATATTCATTAAATAATATAAATTACTACTTGATCATTCTAATTTCTTTGTATTTTCTTGTTAAATATATTTGAAACATCAAATATATATGAATATACATTTATTAATATTAACATATGCTTAAGTATTTTACATACAATATTTAAATTTTTAAATAATTTTTATTTATGACGTTATCTGATTTAACCCCGATCGAACCCATTAACCCCTGACTCCTGAATTCGACCGAGTTGATACTCAGTCCGAGTCTAAAAACATAGTTTTTCATGTGTTGACATCCACATGATGGCATCTATTTGTGGGATTACATGGCGTTAAAAACAATTGAAGGTTTCCTATAGTTATTGATCCAATTGAATTAGTGAGGAGAAAATGTATTATTTGGTCTTGTGTGGACTTTGGAGCAAAATATTGAATTTTACCCTTTTATGCTTGCTCGCATGCGCATTCACACATACACACACATTTATTTATAAACACACTAGCCTCTCTCTTTTACCCTTTTATGCCTGCTGGCACGTACACATGCACACACATGTTCGCATGAGTATTGAGTACGCAAAGAGAGAGATTGTTATATACTATTGCTTTGTATAAGGCATGAGAGTGGGAAGGGACAACTTTTAGCAAACGCAAAAGAATTGTTATGTTTCTAAAGATTGTAGCCTTTGTGTGTAGAAAAAAAAAAGCCTTTGTGTGTAGAATTAGTACTTGTAATTGACTTGAACTATTGATGCCAGTTAAGTAACTATCCATTCGCTATTGTCATTCGGAAATTAGTTTACAATTATCCCTTTTTCCTCAAAACAAAATATTCCTACATGAAAATCTTTTGAAAGTTACAAACAAGTGCATTATGTCTTATACGAAGTATGGATACTAAACTATTGAACAACAGGTAATCTGTCTAGCTTATTTACAATAATAGTTAGACTTACAAACCTTTTGCTTTGGTATGAAAGCAATTCTTGATTATTTTATGTGGTCAACTTGGCAGATTATAACCAATGGAGCTTACAAGAGTGTGGAGCATCGAGCAATTGTAAACTCACAAAAGGAAAGACTTTCTATTGCTACGTTTACTTTCCCAAAATTGGATGGTGATCTAGGTCCAACACCAA